>NC_091935.1:20186597-20391597 GCF_041260155.1 Ptychodera flava
TAACATCAACTCTACAGTAAGGGATGTGTAATAGAGGTCTATGTCTGGCAGAGTATCTAGGTACGCATAGACCATAAAAACCTGTACAATCTGTAGAGTCACAAGAAGATAAAAGGCATTTACGCACTAACATACAATCAAATAGTTTCCTACGTAAGAACAAAGGTTGAATTTGAAATAAATTACAGAGCTATTTATAGTCACAATTACACCAAGATAAAGAGTCACTGTGACATCCCTGTTTATGATGTAAATATCTAAGAAAACGTTTCTGAATTGACCCAATACGGTTCGCCTGACTGTCAGAAATTGAATTGAAAATGACTGTATTAGATTCTAAAATTGGACGCACCATAGTAATAAACAGATGTCGAAGGACAGCAACTTGAATGATCAAATTAAAATTGCGTTTAATTAGACCAATTATGCGATTGGCTTTACACAATAGAGTCAATGTGATGAACAAAAGTGAGTTTGGAATAAAAAATGATACCCAAATCCTTAATGTGAGAAACATGATCAAGCAAACAATTATCCACATGGTAATCAAACTTTATAGGTTTCTTTTTTAAGGTGATGGTAAGTACCTTACATATGCTAGCATTCAAATCTAAGCGCCAAATTTTTGATCACTGAACAAGTTTATCTACAGACTTTTGTAAGTGCTTGCTATCATCAAGAGTTTTAAAACGATTAAAAAGTTTGGCATCGTCTGCAAACAGCAATGACTGAACAGATACAGTCATCGGCAAGTCATTTATGTATAATGTAAATAACAAAGGCCCAAGAATGGAACCTTGTGGCACACCGGATGTTATCTGGCACCAAGTCGACGCTGCTCCATTTACTAGGACACATTGCTGCCTATTATTCAAATAACTTTTTAACCATTTCAGAATATTCTGATGAATGCAAAAATACTGTAATTTGTAGAATCCAAAAAGAATCTAAGGAAAGAGCCCCAGGGAGATGGTGGGAAATCTTTAAAGCGTTTATGAACATCCACATAACTTCTAAAATTTATAATTGTACGCCAATAAACCCTGAAAGTAAGCTAGCATGCTAAAGTAATCATCCTTTTTTTCAACAAATTAATCACCGTATGATTCTGAATTTGTTGCCAGTTTGCAAAGTGACATGGCTTTTGCTGTTGTACATTTTGAACCGACGTTGACATTTCAATTTGTCGAAACATGTGTGCATTTATTTTGATGGCTGTAAATGCGCAAATAAATTACAAGGTAAATGTTTAACCTTAAAGGATTATTCAAGAGCCGTTTCATTGTTGACCCTTGGCACAGTGAAATCTTCGTCCTTGAGAATGTAAATGAACTGGGTTATTTTCATCATTAGCACTGTCACCGCTATGAACAGGCGTTTTCGGACTGTTCAGTATTAAATATCGCCATGTGACTCGAGAATAATAGAATCCCACACACCCAACGGGTTGGGATGGAATGTCTCACACGAGTTGGGGAATTCTGTCTCACACGAGCCGAAGGCGAGTGTGAGACAGAATTCCCCAACGAGTGTGAGACATTCCATCCCAACCCATTGGGGTGTGGGATTATTTTTCTCACGTCCCTCTAATATCTTTAGAAAATTGCATTTTATTGTGGTAGGTTTATACTATCAAAAACCAGCACACGATTGCACTTGTTTCATTTATATCATTCCGCAAAGAAAAATGAAGTTCCGTTCATTGATGAGCATGTCAAACACGTTAACATGTATATTACCGATATGACAATTTTGTTTTGTTGGTCAGCCACAAAATTCTCCAGGTCATCTGAGGAAAATGTTGCGAAACAGCTCTGGTGGCCATCTGTTGATGACATGGCGTGAAAGCTGTCGTCTGCTACAGCCTCGTGTGCAAATGGCTCGCTCATCGAAGTCTTTCGCTAACTGTATCGCTGTCAAGTCAGTTCCTCTCCAGAAAATATGTCGACGAGCGTAAATAGCCGATAGGTTTGTAATGGCCTGAATTCTCCCGTTACAACATAAAAGCGGTCATCCTCCGTGTATTTGTTGCCGACGCCGCGCTGACCGTACTCTAGAACAACCTGTTCACTCTGCGGTTCAGTCGTCTGTCCCCTATAGTGCCAGTTGTACATTACGCGATGTTCTATTCGTCAAATAATTCGTACAGTGAACTAGGCGCTGAGCAGAATTGACCAATCAACATACGTTTCACATACGAGGTGCTCGGTCGCGCAACAATACAGAGTGTGAGAACAAATTGTTCTCACACTGTGTTCTCACACTCCCAGCGCACTGGGGACGTGAGAACTAATTTTGTCTCACTTTGCTATATATTGGTTTTGCGCTCATCACGACACTTATCTTGATTTTCAGCTCTTCGGGATTCAAGAAAAAACTTACAATATGTCATCATATTTTCAATATTATTATCTGCAGAGTGACCGACACGGAGCTCATCAAATGGGTGATTGTCTGACACAATCCTTTGTCGTTCCGCCATGTCGCTCTTTCAAAACCGCCACTCAGTGTTTGTTTGATAATGCGTTAGCATATGGCAGCTTTCTGATAAAGACAGGCCACATGTTGAATTGCTATTTTGTAAGATGTTTCAGGGATATGACTGACTATGTTAGACAGTGCGTTGCTTTCTGAAAATGGCATTCCTTTTAAGAGCGACAGTATTGCATTGTATGTATTTGTAGAATTCGTACAGGCCAAATTATTACGCGTTAAGGTTTAGCACAAACATTGTTAATCTTCATGTTATCGACAGAACTGTTGCAAACTGGTTTTTTGAAAAAAAAGGTTAGGTTTGTAGCTGAAAGGCGACGTGTCCATCTCAAGACTCAGTGTACCACTTTCTTTCTTTTTTATTTATATTTTCCAGAGATAAATGAAGGTGGTGAGATTCCTCTACTAAATGCCGGGCAGCACTCTTTCCCGTTTTTATTTCAATTTCCAAATGATCCAAACCTACCGTGCTCATTTGAATGTGGCAAGATCGCCTCAATACGATACTACATACAGGCCAATATTGACATATCGTGGGCCGTGGATCCTGTTGCGGAGAGATACTTTTCGTTTGTCGGCAGCCCAATCGACTGTAACCTTCCGCGCTACCAGGTAGGAGTAAAGAGTACCAAAACGTTATGAAAAAGGACGATCATATCGTAAATATCTCTAATAATTACTAATACAAACTTCAATTTCTTGACGATATACAAATAATAAAAACGGTTTTTTGTTGCATAGTGGCGCAAAGTCACTCACAAGAAATGGGCACATGGATGAAAAAAGGTGTACATGTGTGTATGGACATATATGTAATTAACAAAATGAAATATTGATGTGAACGTAGATTATAGACCACGCAAAATTTAAAAAGTATTGTTTTACAATTTTTGAAAAAAATACAATTTTGTGAAAAATACAATTTTGTACCTATCCTGTCCTCAGAATATTCAAATTCAACCAGAATATTGTGTGACATAAATTAGCTTACGTCCTTTTGTTGTTTTAGAAAACCGTTCACGCTGCCGACAGGAAGACGCTGTGTTGCTGCTGCTGTTGTGCTAGGGGACCCATTGCCCTGAAAGTCGAATTGCAGAGGACGGCTTATTGTCCGGGGGAGTACGTCAACATCAGCACACAGCTAGACAATAACTCCGACAAAGCCATGACTCTCGGTGTCAAACTAGTACAGGTCAGTGTTTTTGTTACCATGGAAACCGATGCCGATGCAATCTTTTATGATCAGTTAAGGGCTTCTTCCTTTTTAAGTGCTAAAACCAGTATAAAACGAATGCCATTGTGAAAATATGTCTTCATATGTTTTCGTCTAGTGAACTCATTGAGCGAAAGCAACTTGTCATCTTCAACTGACAATAAGTTTATTATCTAACAGACTCGTAAAATTTCAGACTCCCTAACTGCCCCGCTTTCATAATGGCCTGAGGATTAGTGTTGTTTGCACTCGTAGATACCGACTTTGCATCACTGATATTAAACAACCAGGCACAGAAACTCATGCATGCTTACATGGATCTTTAATTCCAAACATACGTGAAGTTTCTTAAGCTAAGTTCATCTACCCCATCTTTACACGTACCAACATATATGCAAACAGACGTATATGTCAGCACACGACATCTGCCAAAGCGAATTGTTATATATACTGTCCTATAACCTTTAACCCTTTGAGCGCCAAAGTCAATTTTTGTCACCTTTATAGAATGTACTCCAGTCAAATTTTTTTCAGATTTTTGCCAAAACTTTGGTGAAAAACTGTAGCCAATGAAATGTGATGTCCATTTGATCCAAAATTATCAACAAAAATTACAGAAAAATTCATAAAAATTGGTAAAATGTTGCACTGAAATTTTGGTGGGAAAAATTACAGCACTCAAAGGGTTAAACTGTGTAGGCATGCGCGGGTAATGCTGTGGAAAAAAATCCGGGTTTTTTGAGTCGGAGGAAACGATTCCGACAAGCTTAACGATGTAAGATTGGCTCGTTATTACGATAGCGAATGAATGACGTGTCTCTGGAAAGCCAATATTAAAGTAAAAATAGAAAAATGCTCTTGACTTGCGACAAGCTACTTGAAGCCTTTAAAATTATTTCCTTTTATTAAAATGAACCGATAGCATCAAGCGGACTGGAGTAATGGAGTCCAGTCCCGGAAATTATGACCATATAGGAAATTGAAATTAACGTCAGTGCGATATTCACTAAAAAATATGTCCTTGGACGACTGTGTATGTATGTATGTATGTATGTATGTATGTATGTATGTATGTATGTATGTATGTATGTATGTATGTATGTATGTATGTATGTATGTATGTATGTATGTGTAAATTTGTATGTGTGTCACTCTGTCTATTTCAAGGCAAAGTCTAATGTCATATATAACCGCTCTCGTGCTTGTTGTGGTATGTTAAATGGTGGAAAGGGGCATGTTTGCTCATGTTTAGGTGTTGTTTTTACATTACAGAGTGTTACAATACAGGCTGAAATACCAAAACGTGCGTCCAAGAGCGGGTCATATGAAATCCTCACTTACACCAGTCCGTCAGTTTTGCCAAATCAAGAATACATTTTGCAAACAGCTCGTATGATTCAGATTCCTGTACTGCCGCCATCCATTACGTCACACGTTGTACAGGTTAACTACGTCATTGAGGTGAGTAAAGCAAACGTAAGATAACTCAGCAGTGCTTCTTTTTTCTGAATAAATTCTATTGTTTCAAGCGCATCTCCATGTAGCTTTTGGTGGGTTGTCACAGAGCCCTTTATATGTACGAATGTTCGCCAATACCTAGTCCTGTTTAATATGTGCAAGACGCCAAGTTGACACAGGAAAAGGGCTTTTAATATTGCAATTAAATCTTGTTCTACCTTGAAAAGAATAAATTACAAAGACGCGTTAGATCAATGTTGAAGACTAACAGACAGAAACTTTTACTGGACCAGTGCTTGGGTGTATATCCCGAAGAACTTAAAGGGCAATTTTTTACACGTAAACGTCGTCGTTTTACTTCGGTGTGGTTTAAACTAGCTCAATTAAGTTAACACGCAACCCAGTTCGCCGTGTACTCTCATTGTTCACATCCACGTCTGAGCTTGATGCTTGGGAAAGACTTCTGTCAAAGCCAAGAGACACAGCATGGTGACACAGCTAAACTGTAAATCCCTCTTTGCGTTTTCAATCCCATTACGCGCAGCCGGGTGGTTGCCATTGTCTGCCACATGAAGGAAGTCATGTTGCTTTGGACGTTATTGAGAACTGTCTATGTCATGTTAACTCGACTTTTACAGCATGTTTTATGTGAACAAGCTGCTAAGGTATGACTGAGCTTGCTCCTTATTTCCCTATAGCCTTGGAAGCGTAAAGCACAGTCATCAACACAAATCCATTGGCTTTCGCCTGTGAAGCTTTGGACTGAAATAGTTATGAGCTTTTCGAGTAATACAACTATTCATAGCCGTGATACAATTAAATGTTCAGATTAGAAATTACTAGTCATACGAATAACATTAAATATGAAAAAACGAAGCGGAGTCTTCCCCACGCTTTTGCCTCACTTTATATATATATATATATATATATAATTAATATATCTGATTTGGAAGAATGAGAATGAAGTTCAAAAGTTTTAAGAATTACGGAAAATCTTAGAAAAAGAGAAAGAAAGATTATATTGTTCTTTAATATTTCAACCTACTAACACCTAAGTAAGCAACAAATGCAACGCAATTAATAGGAATGGACAAACGAACGCAATTTGAGACTGGACAAACTTTTTTCAGCCTTTCCATCGTTGCACATATATCGTATCTTACTATTCATAAGGGGTATCTCCATATCTTTTGACAGTTAACATGAGCAATATAAACGGCATAATTGTCGAACATGATTCCTTTCTAGACAAATATGCGCTGTTTATTACCTTTTATGTTCCCTAAAGGAAGAAAATGCTGAAGTGCTTGGCTCATTGGCTCTCAAAGTGAATGATTGGGCTTCCAAATCCTACATGATCATCGGGTACCTCTTATGTCTTCATACATTTACATGATTTTGCCTGTGCTTGGCTAGGGCAAGCAAATTGACTTCACGTTGCTTTCATTCATCAGTTAAGCCCTCGATTTTATTTTGTTGAAGTTGACCATTTTTTCGAATCGCGTCAGAAAAGAAAATTTACTTTGGCATGCAGAGGTCAGTCAGAGCCATCAATTCAATATGATTTCCATTTTCCATAAACCCCGTCATGTTTTTCAAGTCCAGCAAGTGTGATACCACATCCTATGAACTGTTATTTGACATAACATGATGTGTAGGGCTTGTCTTTTTCGGAACAACAGCACGCATGCGCACTATCTAAATTCATCGATTTGTCGTGACGACTCTAAAAGTCCCACTCATTCAGATTGCATTTTCATCCATTTTCTGTGATGAAATCGGTTGCGCAAAAGCGAAACATCTAATTGCAGGTCTTATTTACGAAAAGTAGATTATGTCAATATTGCGTTGCTGAGTGTGTGTACATAATTAAATCGCTATGCTTTTGCCGCAGGTGTGTTTGATGGTCGACGAAAAGAACGAGCTGGAAATTTATTTTCCGATTACCATCGGAAATGTGCCTTACATAGAACAGAAACAGAACGTCAAGTCGAAGGCGGTTACCTACGGTCAGTTTTCTCTTTCAATTCATTGCTCTAAACTACAAATAATCGTAATAAATGTCGAGTGTTGCGACTAGCAAAACACCTGTCACATTTGCCTAACGTTTCAAAGACAATAAAAACGAAAACTTGACAGAGAATTCCCAATAATCATAGATTAGGCCAGTTTGATCGTTGCTGATCCTTTATATATATATATATATATATATATAATATATATATATATATATATATATATATATATATATATAATATATATATATATATATATATATATATTACTTATATATATGTATATACAAATGTATATATAATCCTATATATAATCCTTATATAATCCTTTATATAATCTTTTATCTATCTATCTATCTATCTATCTATCTATCTATCTATCTATCTATCTATCTATCTATCTATCTATCTATCTATCTATATATATATATATATATATATATATATATATATATGGATCAGCAACGATCAAACTAGAGTATGTATATATATACATTTGTGTGTGTGTGTGTGTATATATATATATATATATATATATATATATAATATATATATATATATATATATATATATATATATATATATATAATTATATATATATAAGGATAAAAAGGGGGAGTTTACATGTATTGCTAACAGGGGGAACAGTGTCGTTGACTACATAATCGTTTCAACTGAGCTTTTCCAAAGTATTTCTGAGTTTAAAGTTGAAGAAAGGACTGATTCAGACCATTTTCCCTTATCATGCAACGTTAAAATTTCTATAAATAGAAATGTCCCTCGTAAGGTCGAACCTTCAATTCAATTCTCCATGATTTCTCTTTTTCAAATGGGATGAAGAAAACTCAAATAGTTTTAATACAAATTTAAGTTCAAGAGAGGGGGTAACTCGTGTCAATAGTATTTTAGAAACAGAGTGGGAGTCTGTTGATGATCTAGTAGCACAAATTTATATTTTGTTCAATTGGGCTGCAGGAGATTACAAAAAGATTAATATGAAAGATAAAATTCTCAAAGAGAAGACACAGCCTCATTGGTTTAATCATGAATGTGAGACAGCAAAGAGGCTTATGTATCAGACACTTCGTAAATTTAGAAAATATAATGATAAGGAAAGCTTGATAAATTACAAAGATTCAAAGTTAAATTTCAGATCTATCTGCAGAGCCAATAAAAACAATTACAGTAAGACAATTTACAACAACTATGGAAATCTGGGAGAGAGTAATAATAATATTTGGAAATTCCTTAAACGTTTCAAGGGAAGTAAACCACATGCCTCAAATATCACTGCTACAGAATGGGTGAATCACTTTGAATCATTGCACAATCCAACTTTACAGAAGACAAATTTTGATATTTCTGTGGAAGAATTTTTAGAAAATGCTAATATTTCCCTGGATGTTCAGAGTGGGGATGCAGGGGAAATACTTAACGGTAAAATTACAGACAATGAAATTATTTTTGCTTTGAACAAACTTAAGGTGGCAAATCACCAGGTCCCGATGGCATTTCTAATGATTTTTACAGGAGTGCTTCAGTCAGTCTTCTTCCTGTGTTAAGTTTTATGTTTAATGCGATTTTTGATGCTGGCATTTTCCCTAAGGAATGGAGTAAGGGACTTATAGTCCCGATATATAAAAAGGCAGTTGTCATGATCCAAATAACTTTAGGGGAATTACTTTACTCAGTGCAGTTGGGAAAATTTTTACCTCCATTTTGAACCAGCGATTAGTTAAATGGGCTGACCTGGTTGGCTCTATTACAGAATGTCAAGCTGGATTCAGAAAAGGTTTCAGCACAATAGATAACATTTTCATATTGCACGTGATGGTACAAAAATACCTGTGTAAACCGAAGGGTCGTTTCTACTGTGCCTTCATTGATTTTAGTAAGGCATTTGACTCTGTTAACCATAACCTTTTAATTTATAGGCTATGTTTGGAGGGTATCGGAGGAAAAATCTTGAATATTTTAAAAGCTATGTATGCAGATTTAAAATCCTGTGTCAAAGCTCAGCATGGTATCACAGATTTCTTTCAGTGTTCAGTTGGCGTCCGACAGGGATGCATGCTGAGTCCCTTTTTGTTTTCACTTTTTATTAATGAGTTGGAAAGTATGTTAACAAGCTCAGGTAATTGTGGGATTCAAATAACCCAGGAGCTTTATGACTTATTTCTATTGCTTTATGCCGATGACGTAACAATTTTTAGTGACACTCAAATGGTTTGCAACGTTTACTTAGAATATTAGAAACATTTTGTGAAAAGTGGAAGCTTTCAGTAAATATGAAAAAATCCCAAATTGTGGTTTTTAGGAGGGGCGGAATTTTGAAAAGAAATGAGAAGTGGTTATTTAAAGGGGAAAGGATGCAAACTGTTAGTTATTATAAATATTTGGGTTTGTTAATGTCGAGTAGGAACGTGTGGGGCAAAGCCGTTGCTATGCTTGCAGATCAAGCTAGAAAGGCCATGGGAGTGGTATTTCGTATGATGAAAACCACAGGTTGTTTACCTTACAAGGAATATTTTCGATTATTTGATGCCATGATCCTGCCAATTTGACGTACGGATCAGAAGTGTGGGGGTATAGCATACACCATGTCGCTGAACGTGTTCAACTTAAATATTGTAAATATTTCCTTGGGGTAAAATCTTCTACAGCTGATGCATGTGTAATTGGTGATTGCGGCAGACTTCCAATTTTTGTACATACATATAAAAAAGTTATTTTGTATTGGTATAAGCTTTTAAAAATGCCACAGAACAGAGTAGCAAAACACGCCTATCAACTAGCCGTGTCTCTTGACACTAATAATAAAGTGACGTGGGCGACATATATTAGAAATCTATTGCAAGAGCACGGGTTTGGTGAGGTTTGGATGTGGCAGGGTCCCGGGGATTTTTGATGCATTTCTTTGCCAGTTTATGACTAGAGTAACTGATGTTTTTAAGCAAAATTGGTTCTCAGAAGTGTGTACCAAAGAAACACTACGCCAATATCGTAATTTCAAAATATTATTTATCACTGAAGGTTATTTGACCGTCAATATGGATACTAGATTTAAAAGAGCTCTAGCATGTCTAAGAAGCTCTAGCCACCGTCTAGCAGTCGAAGAGGGTCGGTCACTTGGATTAGAACTTGAAGAACGAATTTGTAAAATATGTGAGTCTGGGGAGATTGAAGATGAATATCACTTCACCTTAATATGTCCGCTATATCATAATTTGAGAAAGAAATATTTACCTAAGTGGTCTTTTGAACATCCAACTCAGCAAAAATTTTATTCACTAATGTCAAGCTCCAGAGACACTGTTATTATCAGTTTGTCAATTTTTGTTTATAAAGCATTTAAACTAAGGGAAGAATGTGTTTGACCAATTTTCTGTACTTCTCCTCTGTTTATAAAGTTGTATTATTGTATTTGATTTGCAATTTGGGCCGGAGGCCTGTAAAAGCAATAAAGTATATTATAATGTATATATATATATATATATATATATATATATAATATATATATATTATATATATATATATATATATAATTTAAGTATTTATTATGAAGTTATTTAGTTATCTATCTATTTATTTAGTTATTTATATACAAGTAGCCAGGTGAAAATAAACTCATCATACTGACACTACATAAAAAGCTTTCGACGGACAGCGCCCCTGGCGGCTGCATAATTTAATTGATTCGCTCGCTTTATATGTCAATGTATCAGGTGTATAACAATGAGAATAACACATACACACTTGGACATATGAATAATATATCCTGCAGCGCCAGAGATAAAACCCACATATCCGTAGCCATTAGTTCCTGCATAGCAGATTTACAGCCCTCTTCAATTTACAGCACAACATCGATTGTGACAGAATTTTTACCGAGAACAAATCTTCCCTCGCCTAACCGCACGTAAAACTTTCTACTGTTCTGAGCATAAGAGAGGATAGTTTTTATGAGTATATCACTGTGTTTCTTGCAGCCCATTCGGCACCATCTTCGTGTGGAGCGAACACGGACGACATCCATTACGACGACGGGGAAACAGTCACGCAGCTCAAGCCTTTTTCTCCGCTTTATGTGACTCTCACTAATGTACCTTTGTCGTATTCTTGCAACGGTACTTCTACGGTGAAATTGAACCAAGAAGCCGTGTCTGAGCGACAAATCACGAGGATAAACAGTCGAGACAGAGACGGGGTAGTCATCCGGGTTAATTCACGTCAGGAATACGGAGCCATGACAAAGGTGCGAACATTTCACTCGAACTCCAACAGCAGCACTGTCACGGGGTCGAGTTCTCTAACAGACACAACCGGGAACGGTATATCCCCGGGTTCAGATCGAACACAGACCGACGTTTTCAAGAAGAAGCGGTACGGTATCGTTTCCCCCTCGGATACAACGATGGCCCCTTCGTTACTTGGCAACGGGTTCGCCGTGCCGGTGGAAACACAGGCCCGCAACGTGGATGAAATAGAACTGCTCCGACGAAGTCAATGCGATCTCTGCGGAATAAATTTCAACACGAGCGAAATGCGTAAAGATCCTGTGGTTTATGATCGCAGCGGACGCCTTAATAAGGAAAATGCCTACCGTATATCGGGGCAGTATGTATAAATTACTCGGTGACTTACTTGGAAATTCTATGCACTGATTCTTAAAGACCCTAGAAAAGACACTATGCAGGATATAACTCACTCACTATTGTGCCTGGCTTGGCGACGCTTTTTTATTTACGACGGGCGAAGTGCGCATGCCCTGGATTAACGACGGGATGGAATTTGAGCAGTGTCAAGTAGTCACGAACCAGTATTGCTACTTCATCGAATAATATCGATTTCATCCATCGGAAATAAGTATTTTTACAATTTTATAATAACTTGTTAAAAGACATCTCAAATCGTTCCTAGAATACGTAAGCTTATATTACCAGTGATAATTATCACAGGACAGATTATAACAGAGACATGACCCGACTTTGCCTCCAAATATGAACAATGTTGATTGTCTTTAAGAGTTCGGCAATTGACGACGAGCTTCACATTTGACAGATGAGAGTATTTATCAGGGAGTTTTACATTGTGCAGAAATTTTAATCCTGGAAGGGATTAATCATTATTTAATTAATCATTAATTGAATTAATGATTGATTAATCATTATTGAATTCAATTTCGTGATGTGCCGTCCAGGAAATGGACGATAACGTCATCGTCGTTACTGTCATCACTGTCATCATCATCATCATTGTCATCGTCGTCGTAGTCGCCATCATTCTGTAACAATGCTTTTGAAAATTATCGAAGCACAAATTTAAGGTATTATGCGCCTCGAAAGTGAAAGACTTAAACTTTTTCTCAAACTTTTATCAAGGAATATTTCCACCATTCTCTTTCAAAATCAAGAATAAAAATCGTGGGTCATCCGGCAAATTTTAATACTAGAGAAACAAGTTACCCAAAATTTACCGATATTTGAAATTCAAAATGGCCGCCCTCCCTGTGTTAACTCTATGGAGAAAAATAAATTTTCGATTTTCGAAAAACTAAGACGGTGAAAAGGTTTCTTACACTAAAAGCTTTAAAATGAACCCCAACAGAAGAAGATCAGAAAAGAATTGTAAAAGTTAGAGAGTCCAAATATCTGTACCCGAGGCGCATTCTACCTTAAAGAAAAACCTTCATGTTTTAAATTTGCATAGTTTACCTACAGAGTTAGGGATTGTGAATTTCCAAATATCAGAAATGAGGATTGCCCGGTTTCATGTCTTCGTTTTACAACCTTTACCAAACAGAGTGACAACAGAGGCGTCTATCAGTTTTTTCCCCCGAAATTTAAAAAGTTCGGTATCGGGACGGTTACTTTCCTGGACTCCGAGCCCTGAGATTTCCTACTCACTAGTTGAGGCTAGAATTTCATTATAAATGCTACTATCCACGCAGAGCTCATTTCCATCTCTCTACACCCTCTTGATCAGTGCTACAACAGCGCTAAGATGTCCTGTACAAACATGGAGCGGTTTTGATGACGTTACTTTGACAGATCATCTTAAAGAGGCACTCCCACTTGGTAACATTTTTAAAACACATTTTTCTAATGCCAACGGTCGATATTTGACGTGGCGACTGCGCGCGGATCGCGAGATATCGATAAAAACATGTCATTTCCCGAGCGTATTTTTCACATCCCGAAGTTTTACGATCGTTTCTGATTTTGACCTGAAATCCCCCGAGGGTTTGTTGTTGTGCTGATTGACGGTATTCTAGGGAGTCTATAATAAGTTTGGACGCCGCAATTAATTTACTTCCCACTGCAAAGACTTTATATACAGCATTATGCCTTTACCTCAGGTAAGCTTTTTAAAACTTCTCCTTAGCTTTTGTCGTTTTCATTATTCTAAATCAGTTGTATTATATTTTTAACCAATACCACATAAACATCAGTTTTTACGTGTTAAATATTAGCCGCCTCCGATGACTACATTTTGTCGTCTGCCACACAGTACGCCGCGCGCGTGGTATGCGTCTATGCATACCACGCGGCGGCCGCTATGTATCAACCGCACGTAACTGTGCTAGTCACCTATGCGAATTCTGGTGGAATCAGCAAAAATTGTTTTTCGTTTTTTCACCAAGTCAGTAAGACTCAGCTTTCTCCCACGAGGCATGACCGATCACCGACGCCAGTGGTACTGTGGCGTACAGCAGCGTTAGTGTAGACTCGTACTCCATAGCTTAGTTGACAATGGCCCCAGTGCCGAACGTTCGATGTTCGGAAGCTGAATTTAGGTGGGCCACCGGAATTCAAACTTTTACTTTTTTGAAGACATGTTTTTATCGATATCTCGCGATCCGCGCGCAGTTGCCACGTCAAATATCGACCGTTGGCACTAAAAAAATGTGTTTTAAAAAATGTTACCAAGTGGGAGTGCCACTTTAAATTGTAACGTTGAAAAGGCTAGACGAAAAATTGTGCTCCTCGTATGTTCTTTGCAAGACAACAAGGGCAGCGAGAGATTTTGTCCGAACTATACAATTTCGGCATTAGGACGGTCATCCCCTGGATAGAGAGACTGTCGGGTAATCGTCTGTTAAATATATATATCCAAGGGGTAGATAGCCTGGAACCATAATTTTCCTGACGTTGTCATGACACTTGGTGCAATATGTTGGTTTGGAATAGAAACGTCATCAACCCTTTTAGGAATCAACCGGTAAAAACACGAAGATCATTACTGCACCATAACATTTAGGGCCGTAGGCTGACCATAGACAAGGACTAAGTTGCCGAGGAGCAGAGCCTATAGCTTAGCTAGGATTTTGATAATTTACATAAATTTTCATATAAACAGTGTAGAAAATTCCAAGGGGAGGGGCACCTGCTCCCCCCCCCCCCGGCACACGGACCTGACACCCACTGGGAAATTGTCGTGTGGTGTTAGTGTACTAGTATAACAACGTATACACTATTAATAATTTCAGCTTAGTTTTTCATATACATGTACCTTGCTATAAATAATCGAATCTGGGGAAACTGTCCATTGTCCGGTAGTCACGCAAACCTTCCGGTCATACTATGCTACAAAAATCAAATATTGATTTTTCCATGTAGACTCTTGCTAGTGTATAAAATGATATTTATAAAATTCGCAGTAATTTTCTTCTCAGTAACATTTCAAACGTGACGGGACGGAGTGCGATGGTCTACAGCTACAGGAAATTCCACCAAATCAAACAGAAAAAATCCCTGGTAGGAGATCTAAAGTAAATCCAATAGACGACGTGTGCACCTTTGTCATTAGCCTGCCATATGGTTTAAAGGGAAACCGTCTTCGGAACTGCGCCTGTGCGAGTTTCTTGTTTACAAACAATTTATTTCGTGCACGATATATGGACACATTTCATTATCTTAGCTGCAACATTTAAATTATACGATGTAGATTATGACAGACATGTTTTAACTTTCATAAATCACCATCGTACCTTGGATGCAGTGTTGTCATTGGTCGTATGGGTCCCATACGACCTTTGAGCGCAGTTCCGACGACTGTATTCCTTCAAGCGAAACCACGACAGTCTATGGTTTAGATGTCATACATTGAGGGGCCCATGGGTTTGTAATTGGTAACATTCGTATTTCGAGAAGAAACGCTTGGATACCGGGAATGTTGCTATGGTAGAGTGTTTGAGCCGTCCAGTAACGCCCGATGACCGTTGAATATGAATTCACATGCAGTCAGTATATTATTTAAGGAGGCGGTCGTCGGAACTGTGCATGTGCGACTTTCTTGTTCACAATGTATTCCATGCACTGTATATAGATGCATCATGTCAACATAGCTGCAACATTTAAATTTTACGATGTACATTACGAAAAACATGTTTTAACTTTCATCAATCGCCAATGTACCTTGGATACAGTATTTACCTCAGCCGCAGGGGTCCCTAGCGACCCTTGAGCGCAGTTCCGACGACTGCCTCCCTTTAACAGTCCTGTAACTCAACGTCAGTTTCCATAGCACTTGCCATCGTTACTCATAACAAATTTACAATACTACTCAAATAAAAAACTGAATTTAATAACACCTTGAGGGAAATACGCCTTTGTTTTTGAACACACATTAGGTTCAGCTTATCGACTGTGAATCATGCTATTATTATTAAGACTTAATTTTCTTTCGTCCCAAGTTTCTCCATGCGTTGGGAAGTTTTAATTGTTACACCGTGAATTATACTGGGTTTTAGTCTATGAAAAACCTGAAGGCAAATACAGACGCTCTAATGGTATTTGAACTGCTCGGCGCCTCAAACTGTTTGACAAATCAAATGTGACGTACTATAGACTGCATAGAAGTCGCATATTGTTGTCAATGTCAGAACCCAGTAGTACCTGTAGTCACTACAGGTGGCAAATCTTAGGCACTACTTCAAATAATTTTCAAAATAGAAACGAAAGAAGCGAATTCTGAACAGCATTTCGCCAAATGCCTAGGTTCATTGGAAGCGTTTAGCTACGAATCTCGACCATTTGTTAAGAATTATATCATACAAGTATACTGATTGCGCAAATACAGCGATGTGATTGGTCGAGACTTCACGTCATAAGTGCTATAGTCGCGACACAGTACAGTTGGAACACGCGCCAGCCCTCGGCTAGGAAAAAATCCCCCTTTTTAACGTGTGACGCCAGAATTTCAATATACTATTATGATATAATAGCAACGAACCACCTTAGCAACGGGTATACCACTCGGTTTTAGCCGGTTCACTCCATATAAGCCCTCGCTATCGCTTGTGCATTATATGTGATGAACTGGACCAGGTCAAAATCTCGTGATACACCTCCTTGTACACCTGTCGCTTGGTGTGGTTTATTGCTTCACGTGACTATGAATATTAATGAGCATTGGTCTATTTATTACCCTTTCTCTTTCATATATTTTTCCTTTAGAAATCGGCGTTGTGTTACCGATTCCTATGTGTTTGTGTCACATCAAACATGACCGCACTTCACACACCCTCATTGGGTTATATGTGTGCCCACCCGTGTTAAAGAAATATAAACCCCAAAATGGGCTTCATGCATGTATTTCTGATATTTCCCGGCAAAATCCTACAGGCATTAGTGTAAAGGCCAAACGCACGCAATCACATTTACTACATAGTATTAAATTTTATGAAAGCCGTTCGGTAGAAGATGGAGAAACAATCTCAAGTCTTGGTCATTTGGGAGTAGGGCACACTTCACCACGCACCTTTCTGAAAATACGGATATAAAATAAAAGAGAAATTTGGCAGATTTCATGTCCTACTAAACAACCCACTAGTCATAGACATCGAGTCCTTGCATCTAAGCCTTACACGTTGTAGGAGAAATCAAAACTCCAACAGACTCTCTTTCGCACATAGCGACCACTTTGCTGGGCAATATATCGTCAACATTAATTCATGAATTTGCATATTTGAGTCTGCTCAATACGCTCTGCATATACTAGTGCTGTTTCAATAATTATCAGCTACCCATTTTTTTAGTGAAGTACACCTAGCTGTGTTTTTTCGCATCTTTGGTGAAAATATACCATTGACAATGTGTAAGTGCCTTTTTGCTTACTGAATACAGTAAACAGGCATATTTACTGAGATGGAATGCTAAATACCACGTTTGATTTTCATAATCTGATCCCTTCATATTTGTAACCATATAAGCTACACTAGTCTGTCATTTAAGATGTGGCAACCGCATATGTTAAGGTGTCACTTTACAGTGGGGCTTTTTATATATATACAACCTATCAAATATCCGATTTTAAAAAGCTTGTCATGAGATCCCATTTTCTTTCAGGGTTGCAGTGAAACGGGGTTGGGTGACATAGGTGCTTGATCAAGACTTTCTTTCATCATCGTTACTGGTTGTTTCTCCAGCAACCGTGGTGTCGTCAAATACATTTTTTACCATTGATTGGCTCATATTGACCTGTGACCTTGGGGTACAACCACAGGGGCAAGAGAATGTACGATTAAAAGATGGTAGAGAATTATGCTATTAAATCTAGTTTTGAGTACGAGCCTTCTTTTTTCTCGTTCTCTCGCCCTGTGCCTGTTTCCTTTCTCTGTAAGTCATGACGGTTCAGTGTTAATTATGTATGCAGTACGCAGTGCGCCCTCCCTTGGTGAACTTTTTGATAGAATTTGTGCGTTGACCTCCATACCATTGCTATACTAAATAAGGCTGGCACAAAGCATGCCAAATGTTCACCAAGGGTGGGCACACTGCAAACTGTACACATAATTAACACTGAACCGTCATGACTTACAGAGCGAGGAAACATAGGGCGAGAGAAGAGAACAAGCGAAAAAAAGGCTCGTACACAAAACTTGGTTATTTATTATCTTTTAATTGGCTATTCTCAAGCCCCTGTGGTACAACTTGACAACTTCATACATAGCCATTTGATTTCTTGATATATGAATATCTATCAAGTATTGGAAGTCCAGCGGACAATAGCACTGCCATCATACAAATTCTGGGCAGAAAGGTGTATCACCCATTAGTCTATATTTGAATTAAGCTTTTGAGATTCACCTGGTTTGTCCACCTACACACAGTGGTATCATTTAGGAATATCATCTTATAAAGGAATGGGCACAATATTGAAGTATATAGACTGCAGTTGGTATCTCTCTTTAACCTGTAGACACTTGTGAAGTCATACGAAATGCTTCACCGTTCATTGTTAATGTCAGATAAACAAGAGTTCAAGATTAATTGCAATATTGTTCAATTATTTGCCAATTATTAATCAGGATCAATTACAGTAATCTTTGTATTTGAAAAAAACCCGACCTATTATGTATTTTAAAACAAAAATTGAAATCAAAATTTCTACATCACTTTTAATACTCTGTAAGATTTTATTCTTCTCTCTGCAATGTTGATTACATAATCAAATAAAATCAAGTCTTTGTTATGCACTTATTACTCAGTTTTTGAAATCTTCTGTCGTCATGTGAATGGTTGTCATGGTGATATCTATGCTTGATCCTCATTAGTTATGTAATGTCCAGATTCAAGTGTTCAAAGATGGAATTTCCGTCTGCTACTGTCCATCTCATGACGCTGTAAAACAACAAAAAAAATTATTCAGTTTTTCTATCTGTAGTCAGTACATACAAAGACGTGATGAATTGGGGTTGGGTGTGCTAGTTTGTATATTTCACTGGGAGAGAGAAGGGGAGAAGATAGGATGGAGGAAAAGGAAGAGGCAGGAGGCACGAGGAGATGGGGGGCGGAGGGGGGTGGATTTGAAAGAAATGGAATGTCCTTGAAAAGAATCCTTTCAAATCATGACATTGCCAGTGAGCAGTCAATTAGGCAATTAGGCATTCAAAGAGAAGTTGGGAATGCCAGACCTGTCGGTAACTTGAGAAACTATGAACAGGAAACATTATCCTTGAACCATGAAAAGTCGTTGGCATTTCACTGATGAACTCGCATGTAAGAATACATGTTGTTGTACTTGTACAATTGCAGCTTGGTTTTGGAAAGCTTTGGGCAGTAAAGAAAATCACTTGTACATCATACTACGGTATCATCCTGCAATACAATATTAACCCTTAGTGCTAAAGTCAATTTTTGCCGCTTTTATAAAATGTAATCCGGACAATTTTTTTCAGATTTTTTCCAAAATTTTGATCAAAATCAGTGGCCAATGAAAAGTAATGTCCATTTGGTCCAAAATTGTCAAAAAAATTACAAAAAATCATTAAAAATTGGTAAAATTATGCACAGAAAATATTTTGGTGGGAAAATTTACAGCACTCAAAGGGTTAAGAACCTTCTTAAAATGATAGGCAAAGGTTTGGGTAAAAGGATGTATGGTTTGGGAACCCATTCATATATCTTGTTGTCCCCTTACAAGATTTCATAAACATACCAATGGAAGCCCTGTAAAATTAATTAAAAACACTGCCTCTTCAACACACAGACACAACAGACACAGACAGACAGACGGACAGACAGACAGACACACACACACACAAACACACACACAAACAATGACTTTCTGATCTGCCTATAACCATAACCTTTTGAGAAGCTTTTTCACGGGCATCATCTTCCTTCTCTTGAGAATATATGGAAACCGACAATACAAACATCAACATAAAATCTTGCATGGACGCCTGAAGCAGACATCTAGCTGTTTGGCAACTCTGAATAAGACCCAATCCTCTTATTAACGAGGTAAGTGGAAAATGGGCCATAAAGTCAAAATGAAGATCTCCTTGAGAGCAGCTAGCAAATCTATTTGCGTGATGATGAGATTCACATACAATCTGAAGAAACCTTGAGAGATTTGATTTGTCAAAACGCTACCAGTTTCCTACAAATTTTGCTGGAAAAAAAACACTCTTGAGTGGAATGATGTTTTGGGGTTTTGATTGAACCATCTTGAATCATTTGATTGAATCTTCTGCACGTATATTACAAGACAACATGCCAGCCCATGTATAGTAAACAACGCCTTCTTCCACTGCTCACCCATAGCAGAAAACACATAGACCGCAGACACCACATCCTAGTACACAAACAATAGCGCCAATACTGTGAAGTACTTACCTTATGGATCCATTCGTATTCACCATACTTCGAGTTAAACGTTCCCTTCTGAAGTGATCTCAATTTCAGAGTAAATCTTGGCCCAATTTCCTGAAGACCAACCCTCTTGCCGTTTTTGAAAATATACCTGAAATAAAAAAAAATCATCACATAAAATTTCCTGGTAACCTCCACACCAAGACAGTTTCCATTTCCACATTTACTATTGATGATGAGTAACAGTGAACAATGAAAAGTCGGCCTGAATATATACTTGAAGAGTGTTTAGACACAAATGTTTTCCACTGTGCCCACAATGTATACCTGTATATTTTATGTCACATTCGTTGAGGTCTATATCTTCTGATCTGGTGTCATGTTAGCGATTGAGTCACTGAATTTTTATAGTGGTTTGCTCTATTGGCATTACGAAAACTACCGTAGACATACTGTCTAAATTGAGGTGTTGGCAACACTGTCAGGTGTAAATATCAGCTGAGCAGTAATTCAAGTCGATCACAGAGAAATCAACTCTGCAAAAGTCGAAACATTGTCTAACAGTAGGTCAGATGTAGTCAAAACAACACCTGAAAGCAAGTGATAAGACTTTGACAGTGCGTAGACTTGTGTGGTGGCGTTGTTTTGACTGTGTCTGACCTCCTGCTTGACAATGTTTCAACTATTGCCAATTTGATTGACTCATATTACCGCTTAGCAGATACTTGCACCTGACAGTGTTGTCAACACCTTGATTTAGACAATATGTCTAGTTAGTCTAATGTCAATGCGTCAATGCAAACCACTGTATTCAACAAAATTTCATACTTTTGTAATGAAAGATGAATCAGTCCCAAGAAAATGAGTGAAAAAAACCAAACAGGTCACCAGGCTAGTGTTATGGTGATAAGCTATTAAAATGTTAACACTTTTCTCCGGGTTCATTAAGTTTTTTGGCTTGGTAAAATTGGGGTCTCATGTGCTCTATATACTGGATTTGAAAACAAGATGTAACAATTTCATTCATAATTGTATTTGTTTCTGTACCGCACTGTACATAATAATTAATAAACCAACAATGCCCAAATGCAACAAATTTTGATTTATGCTGTTAAATCCATAATATTTCATAGATAAATTTCATATTGATCAATTTTTTTCATTTTTGCATTTTTGTATTATATCGATGCTTATTGGTTATGGTCTCCATTTATGTTAAAATGTGGGGTCACAAAAATATCTTTTGTACAACATGAAGAAGTATACACCACTGCACAACCCTGCTCAAAGATTTCTCATTTACACAATATAAATTATTGATTTTTCATGCCTTTCAAGGAGACAAGTACTTTTATACTAAACTCGTCTTATCAGCTGCTAATATCATTCCACTGTACTCAAAAGAAAAAATCAAATACATACATACATATATAGCACATGGGAACCGATTACAGCAAAATTGCAACTGTGCCTGAATTCTAAAACAGTTCCCCTTCAGGGGGAAGAGAAATACCCATGATGCATTGCAACTGTGATATATTCCTATGAGAATTGCTGTTTACAGGAAAGTTTGTAAGCTTTAGGGCATGAACGATGACAGATGCTTTTTGTTGTTTGCTAGATGTCTATAATTGTGTGAATGTGTACAGTCTCCATCGCTTGCATTATCCTGCTGATTATATAAATATAATGAGGCTTGATCACCCTAAAGTGGTATGAGTTTCCAACGGCAGAAATATTATGAGATCTTCACATGAGCAGAGAAGGCCCTCCAGTGGTAAGATTTACAAGACATGTACAGTTTACTGGTAGATCATAGATTTTTCATTGATTACAGGGAGAATATTTGTTTCCAGCAAACAAAGCTCATTAAAGTAGAATGCGCCTTGGGGACGGATACTAGGATTCTCAAATTTTTGCAATTCTCTTTTGATCTACCACTTGTTGGGACTAAATTTAAAGCTCTTGGAATGAGACAGATTTTCAGCGTCTTTGTTTTTCCAAAATCAAAAATCACATTCTTCCACATAGAGTTAACACAGGGATGGCGGCCATTTTGAATTTCAAGTGTCAGTACATGTTAGGTATTTTTATCCCTATTACCAAACTATGCATGGTGACCTCTGATTTTTAATCTGGATTTGGTAAGAGAATGGTTGAAAATTTCATCGAGCAAAAGTTTAAGTCTTTCACTTTTACGGCATGTACTACCTTAAGGGGGAGTTTCATTTAGAAATCAGTACTACTTGACAATTTGCAAAAGCAAATCAATAGAGAGGTGGAAGCTCAGGTGTGTTTTAAGAGTCTTCATACCCAAGCTACGTCTCTTTGTCAGATGCTTTGAGGACATTATTTGATATTATCTGTACCTGTGTCTCCTGAAGAAGATGTAGTCCCTTTGGTTGTGAAATGTGACAACCTGCCGACCTCTGAACTCTGGGTCATGAGGAAACAATGACGCGATGACTCTGCCGATGGTGTGACCAAGTCTGGTGTTGAAATTGTTCAGAATGAGTTCGGGTCTGTGCTCCGTGCTTTTACCGCAACGCTGGAAATAGACATGAGAACAAACATAGTTATGAATTTTATTCAAAGCACTGACGTGACATGAAAACTACCGGCTAAACATACTTCATGGTCATTTTCAATGACTATTTGCTGTGTGACTTAGTAAAAAGTCGATGATGTCATCACACCATGATAGGATGCAAAATTAAAACCAGCGTTTTGTTTGATGGAATTAGAATCAAAAGCAAAAAGCCTGAAGACAGACTTTGTGATGTCCACATTAGCAACATTAAATGTATTTTAAAACATGAATCTACACTAAAAGATCTTGCTGATGGCTGAGTGACTTCTCTGCAGAAGATGAGGACTTAGAGACGTAACCCTTCAAGACAATTGGACTGTAGAGAATATGTCAGATTGACACACTTTCTGTGTTTATTTTCTATAGATCCTGATACATCACACCTAAGCAAAGCTTCTCTGCGTTTCATCCCCTCTCATATTTCTAGGCTGGGGGTTGGGTGGAGGCGGGGTGGGGGATTTGCTTGCTCTGGCTGCGCCATGTTTTCATAATGTATGACCATGTTCCATTTTTCACATTAGTCCGTGGGGCAAACATGTCATTCTACGTATCGTATTGCGTATTGGAGTTGCCAATGTCAACTTCGTTGAGACCCTTGTTTTGGTCTCCAGGGAGGGGGGTGGGGGGAGGGGGGGGATTGTTGTTTCCTGTTTCTGTTACTTTTGCTTTCCAAAAAACCGAGTCCACAATATCAGGTATATTTATACTGTCAGAATTTTTGAGCAACTACTCAATAAGTGTTTTCAATGATTACTTCCGAAATCAGTTTGTTATCTTTAATGTTAGAGGTATGGGCCAACTTAAAATAGTTAGCCAATAGGAACATTTATCTAGGACAGCAGTAACATGTTAACTACTTCATGTAAGTCCACCTTTCTGACAGTTTTTTTTTCCTTCTTGAAAAGACTCAAATGAAAACATTACAAATACAAAAATAAAAAGTTGAAAAATAAAAGATGTTCGCTTAAAGTAAGTGTTGCACAACAGCATACTGGTTGGCACTTTACACGGGCAGTGTTTGCAAAATTTCACAACTCAAAATTGTTGGAATTCACTTTTTGTTGTTCGTGAATGTATTCATCTATGGTTTTTATAACAATTAAGATGTGTTCCCATGATAACCTAATGAACAACCATAAATGATAATATTAATGAATTACTTGAGAGGTTTGGAGTATTCAAAGAGATGACGGTACTAACAGTACTAACTAACTGATGCATATGTTTAACCCTTTGAGTGCTGTAATTTTTCCCAGCAAATTTTTACTGCCACATTTTGCCAATTTTTATGAATTTTTCAGAAATTTTTGTGATAATTTTGGACCAAATGGACATCATATTTTATTGGCTACAGTTTTTTATCAAAATTTTGGCAAAAATCTGAGAAAAATTGACAAGGGTATATTTTCTAACGGGGAGAAAAATTGACGTTGGCGCTCAAAGGGTTAATCAGGGATTTACTTTGTGGATGTTCTACGGCCTTCCCATTGGCAACAACATTACAATATATTTTAGATCACCAATGAGGAAATGATTTGCAGGGTCTTCTCATTAATTGTGTGATCAGAAAGAAAATCTTTTCAAGACGGAGACAGGAAATGTTCTTAACACCGCCAATGATGAGGGGATTTCCGTTACACTGAACACTGCCCAAGGAACAGCTACACTAGATGATTGCCAATTGATCACTAAAGATACAAGTGGAGGTCAAGTGTTTTATTATTTATAGCTGAGCTATGCATATGACAACAGCAAGGCTAGATTCATAATTACACACATTTTCAAGGTTTACAACGCCATTAATGCAGAATGTTTATTGGAAATATCCTTGAATTACATTTTCATCTCCCGGATACATCAGTAAGTATCCAAAAGGAATAAAATTATCATTAATTTATATAGTAGCATATCTGTAAGAGACACCTGTGGCTTTGATGTAATGAAGAACAGAATTCAGAGGAAGTAAACACTCATTGAACGTTGAGGGCGCCCAACCATAGTGTTCAGTCAGGTCAAGAAGTCAAAAATTTCTCAGGTCTATGATGCAACCTATCTCATCTGACAGGCACTGGGCAACTTTCCTTATCTCGTAATCGATTACAATATATATGACAAATGAGCTTTGTTAATAATCCACTGGACTGATTATGACATTTTGAAGGTCACACTCAATAATGTGGTGACAAGAAAAATGACAGGCGCTGTAATTATCAGAGTGACTCATGCTACGGTTAATGTAACATCATCTTTGTTGTAAAAATATCCATTTATATGAGACAGTTTAATGTCTCTCTAATAGACCGGGCGACCATATATTATATATGACACCTGAAGTTGAAATTTCTGATGCAGTAAAATTCAACAGTGACTTGGTACAAAAAACATCTCTTTTCTCTTCATTGAGCATTCACTGTCTTTTGATCATTTCATTGAACTTTGGTGAATTTCATGAAACTCTGGGAAGTGTAACTGTCTGCATGAAGTACAAAAGGGGCTTCAGTGTTGAATTCAGTCACGTTGCATTTAGGCTGAAATAACTGTCACCGAAAAACATGAATATTTATTCCCCTCAATCACAAGAGTCCTTCCGTGTAGTTTATTTCAAAGAACTGTCAAAGTATATGTCACCACTTTTGAGTGGGCCACCACTGTATATTAACTTTGCAACCTGCACATACAAGCCAGCTACTGATTTTGTGAAATGAAGTAGTAAAGGGTTTGTAGCTTTTACCTGATCTGATTACAGTGTATCTGCAAAGATTATTTAAAGGGCCAGCAATGCTAACTTTTGATGTTTTTTCACTGTTTTATTTTTTAATGTCAACCATGATTTCTCGTTCTACTTTCCCAAAGCATGTTGAGATACACAGTATTCAGCTCGTCTACTCAGCCTGTACATGTGTAAACTGCGTTGTTATTGTTGACAAGTGAATTCTTGTCCGGACTAGAATTCAAATATAAACAATATCAGTGCATTTTACACTTATAGATGCTAAGTTGACAAGCTAAATATAGGCTTTTCAACATTCTTTTGGGAGTAGAATAAGAACTTGCAATTGACATACAAAATAAAAATAATGAAAAAATCATCAAAAGTTAGCATTACTGGTCCTTTAACAACAACATTTACGCCAAAAATTTTGATTGATACTCTTGATGTGTTCACCTGTCGATGTCTTTGCTGAGGTTGGCGAACATTACTAAATGTTTCAGGAACGCTAGTAACATTTCGGCTGTCCCATACTATAATTGCATTGATATGACAGGGGAGCCCTAGTGACACTGACCTGCTTACCATTCTTAACAAAAACACTGCATATATTACAGATGAAATAAAAGGGATCACTTCACAGACTTTTATACTGAACATGTAGATGACGTTAATAACGTCTATCATATTTGACTAGAACAGTTGCATGTAAGTATCCATTAGCCATTTACTTGTAGTGCTAATGCCTTATCTGTTGATCTGGCAGCAGAGATCAAAGCAATTTGCTGCAACAGAAGGCAAAGCTGTTTATGCATACCACTCAATAATTATGATGATCTGGCAATAGTTTAGAGTATCATGTATACCGTGTACACTAGCACATGTATGCTACTTTGTGGGACAATGTCATTACATTTTCTGACATTATCTCACTCACTTCTTTCTTCATTTGTGAAACAAATTATCCGTATTACTGTTGCCACTGTAATAACAACGGATGGGTTGAACCACCTTTAGTTGACTCAAACAAATGACAGGTACAGTACACTATCTGATGGCGTAATTTCTGGTGTAGTACAGAGAAGAATTTGTGAGTCATCAAGGTACTTTTCTGTTACATCTATCTGCCAAGTGGAAGCGTGATGGATGAGGTAGCTTGTCAGTACGATAGAATCTATCATTTCATATCCCCTCCACACAAAAGTAAAAGCAAGGTCTTGAAATGTTGGCAGCTTCGTGACTAGCAGCTTGAGCTACATAACACTGTACATACACAGACACTGTATTTTCTCCGTTCACTACTTACCCGTATTTCTTTGGCCAACTTGACGCTGCTCATTTTAAAGTGGACTGTAGGGCCATCTGGCAAATGACAAATTAGCAAGCCATCTGAACACAAGTTAAGGCTGCAACAACACTTTTAGCAGGAACACATTGACAAATGTATGGCTGAATCAATACACTATGCTGTTTGATGAGTGTTATGAAATAAATTCTGTACATGATGATGAAATGACCAACACACCTTAACCCTTTCACCCCCAGTTCCCTGTATACAGGTCCAACTTTACCATAGAAAACAATGGATTTGGGACAAACCATGGTGGTGAAAGGCTTAATTTATCATTTCCCTGTATGAACCGAATAATATCAATTGACTATACAAGAATTTGCACAGTTAGTGAATTGTATGGGCTGAAAAGGCATAGAATATTATGTGTAGCTATGGGTCAGGCAACCAAATGTTGCCCACTATACCCTGTTTTTTCTTACATTTAATTTCATTTATGTACTTAGATAGCAAGCTATGTTTGTGATGACATATTTTGAGATAAAAACTACTCTTGGTAACACATGTTTTAAAGGGACAAAGTTGGCCATTTTTTCATGAATTTTGTTTGATACGAAATACTACTGATATTGTTTTACATGTTGAAAGATACCGAATGAATGGGTGACCATGCATATACCCAACGCCGGTTTTAGACACGATACATGAAACCAATGTGAAAATAAATTAATGGTCATGATAATTCATTCATTTTTACGATGGTTTCATTTATCGTGTCTAAAACCGGGGTCAAATATATGCATGGTCACCCATTCATTCAGTATCTTTCAACATGTCAAACAATATAATTAGTATCTGGTATCAAACAAAATTCATGAAAAAATGGCCGACTTTGTGCCTTTAATTATGCAGGAGACACTTCCTACCATCAAATCTCAAGTATGGCACCTTTCTGATCAAACTGCAAAATAAAACAGGTTAATACTGATTGGAGCATGTGTACATATTATTAGCTCTAAAGGATACTTGGTATTTTTCTGTCCTCATTAATGATTACAAGATCTGTGAAATCTCGGCCGATTGCTTGAGGAATCACTTTCTTGAGTGCTAAACCTCGTCTGTAGTAAACTTCTGCATTGGGAATGCTGTCAGCCAGCTCTGCACAGAGCCTTGTGGTTCTCTGTTGGAGTAAAAAATAGAAAAACACAAGTGTTTTTTTTTTCTCCTCAGTCGTGTTTGGTTGAAACTTTATTTGAACAAAAGCAAAAGAAGATGTCATTGCTGATACAGTGCTTTCAACAGCTTTGTAAACAAAAGAATGGTCAATTTACATAACAATGAATAATTTACATATCCTTTTGTTGTGAGGAAGTACTCTTCATTTTTATTGATCGGATAGCTCAAAATTAAAACAGAGGGGTGGCTCAAAATTCCCCTTGTGAAGGACTCAGTGATAAAGACTTACTGATCTTGGTCTGTCTGAGGTAGTTATGAGTATTTTAGGTGTGGTTTCTCGGTTGAAATATGGTGCAATTTCATCATTGGCTTCATCATACAATACCTACAATGAAAGAAGAAATACAGCTATGTTACACACAGGTTTTGTTCGCTGGGGTACAAAGCTCATAAAACTAATATATTAGAAGTCAAGATGAAATGACAATGTGGAAATCGTACACGCAGGGATTCAAATGTTAATCTATTCTAACTACATGTAAAGTGTGTGTGTTGGACAATCTGCTACAACTTTGGGTATTCATGTCTTCTGTATTATTCAGTTCAGCAAAATAGTGTTTTAACCCTTAAAGTGCCATTGACTTTCTATGCAATCCAACTCCCAGGCCAAGGACTTTTTGAACCCAACTTCTCAACATGTTACACTTTTTTCAGACTGGTGCAGTTCATTTACTGTGATGAGAAACCCTAACAACCCATTATTATTTCCAAAGTTCAGGATATGAAGAAGCTCTCTATGACAATGAAAGGTTTCAATTTACACATTGAAGGTGTATAATTGGGGCAAAATGCTTGTTTTTTGTTCAAAATTCAATGAAAATGATAAAAAAGTTTCTAAAAATGTATAAAATTCATCAATGGCCTTCAAACTCACGTAAATAAAAGACATGAATTCAGGTACATGATTTTAGCATCATGTAACATCATATGTAAATAATAAACAAAAACAAACAAACAATTAGTGTCTTTCAAAATAATACAAATGCTTCCTGTGCAAATGCATCTCTACAAAAATACAAATAATATTTTACATGCAGTACACTAAATGTAGATTGACAGCTACTGTGTATGGAGCAACTGCATGATTGCATTGCCTGAGCATTGTCTTTTACTTGTCTATTGTATTTGTTTGTTTGTTTATATTTTGCTTGATTAAATTTATTTCTTCCAGTAGAAATGATTTTCGAGGGAAAAATTCATTAACATATTCACTTTGTCATCAGTTTACTATCTATCATACGATTCTTTGTTGTTGTTATTTAAAATCTGTCTTCAAAGTTAGAAGAAATCAATTATAGAATTGTTTGCATGTAAACACAAACAATTAATTTGCATACACAGAGACAACAAGGTTCCATATTGTACATGGAGGGGTAACTATTGTGCAACACATGAGCACTACTATTGGGCGTATTCAACTGACTCTGTATAGTTTTAACCGCAAGTATGTTTAGAATGAAGAGTTGAAGACATAAACACATCTCACTAACCTTTTTATCGATAAATTTTGGTGTTTGAACCAACTGACATTAGTTTGATTAATGTACGCGTACGCAACTCTCCGTGGCTTATCGAGTCACGGGCTTGTTGTACTACCATATACTAGTCAATCTGTTCGCCAATATTGATCACATATTTTGACAAGCAAGCCAGAAAAACCGTCATGAAATGCGAAGAAACCATTCGGTATCGAGTAAATAGTTTCATGCCAGGTTTATTTCAGTTAAAAAAAGTGCGTAACACGTAGGAAATGTCTCGCAAGGTCAACAATTTGGCTGTTCGGAAACAATTTCATTTATATAAACAAACCGGGTCCACCATCAAAGGCCGTCTCGCTCCGGGCTGGAAGGTCACAATATCAACAGTTTAAATGGTCTTATTGGTAGTCAATCGCATGGAAATCGACAATATAACTTAAATTTTACCAAATCCTTACAAATTTCTCAATCTTGCATGTTTTGGGCATTGAAAACATCAACCTCGGGCTCCATGTCGAGAGTTCGGCATCACACAATGCCGCCATATTGGCCGCCGATACGTTCAAAGTTCACTATCGCGATCGATTTGGTCAGCAAATCGCGTCATTTTTCCGTATAATTTTCTCAAAAAAACTGTAAAATCTGCCATGTCTATCACCCAGAGGGCAGAAGCCTGGCCGTCTTCCGTGTCTATGGTATGGTAAAAGCTTTCGAAACGTGTTTCGTTCAATTCACTGTGGCCATCTGCGTATACGTATCGGCGAAGCTGCAGACCTGATTAAATATTCATGACACCGCTGACCTCTTTACAGAAAGTTTGCATAAATTACTGGAAATTTCGATCGTTAGGCTGCATGATGTCATTATTTCAGTCCTTATATGGTACTAAACTTGGTTCAAAGGGTCAGGAATGGCTTTCTTCTAGCCGAGTTCGGCAATGCATAGCTAAGTTAGGCATAAGCATAGAACGTACCCACTGTCGGTTTATATACCGACGTGGCGCTAACAGCGAGAATGCCGTGTCGGTTTATAAACAAAGCGGCGCTTTAAGGGTTAATGAAGTTTCCAGCGTTACCATATTGGACACTACTTAACCCTTTCACACCATTTCCCTTTCCAGAGGTCCAACTTTACCACAGAAAACAATGGGATTGGTTCAATCCACGGTGATGAAAGGGTTAAAGGGCCAGTACAGTACACAGCAAAACTTGCGTTCAGTCTCAGCTGGTTTTTGACGGCATTTAGACGCGTCCGAGACACACCCAAGACACGTCGAATACGACCCTTGCAGCTCAGTATCTAACAATGGAAAGGTTATAAGTGCCCTTTGCTATGTAAATACAGTAGTCCATTACTTCACGTTTTCGTCACGTTCTTTACGCTCCAATTCCTTTCATCTACTAGCATAAAATGTTGTCTAATCTAGCAACTTTTAGCCTAGTCAATGTTTTATAAAGCAAACATTTGGAGAAAAGATCAATTGATTATATGTTGTTGCTCCAAAACCACCAAGCTAAACTCATTACATTATCGATACCGAGTTGACCATGTGTTGTGCACTGTGCATGTCCATGAGAAAGTCATTACGATGCCATGAAGTAATTGTTTGACCCGCAATACATGAAATCACAATCTTTCCTTCTGAAATATTTTGAATATTGATACTGAAAGTAGTATGTACAGTCGTGGTATTGTCGACAACATGAACAGCAACACTATTCATTCATGTGTCTGCGAGTTTTCAGTTGGGCAACCATCTGTTTTATTACACTGTATCTGTAACCTCTGATGCTTGTTTGATGATTTTTATAGAAATTGTTCCTTTTAATAACATATGCATTTTCTTTCTATTCTCCATTCCTGGAATTAAAGTACTGACATTACTAATGACACTAACCTCCTGATCCTGTGGATCAACCATTGTTTCATCATAAACTCTGGTGTTCTCAATCGTCTTTGGGATCTTCTTTGGTGGTGCCTAGAAACAGTGTAAAAAACAAACAGCATGACGTCATCTACGATTACTAGTAATACAAAACATTTATTAATTTTAAATGATTAAATTTGTGAAAAGTAAAGTCTCCGCTTTATTGACTGATTCACCAGAGTAGTTCTTCTCTTAACAGTGTTGTGACAGCACAAAGAGCTGCACGTGTTGTTAAAAATACTAACTAAACAACAATGGCGATTACTATATATATTAAATTGCCGGCTAACTTTGCTGGATCCTCTGCTACAATGTAGTCAAGTTTAATGTTCATTGTCTGCATACCAATAACTTTGCATTCACGCGTGTTACAGCAAATGATAGTGTTGCAAAATAGATGGTTGCAAATGTTGGCATAGAACATTTCATCTTATTTAATTTTTAGAATGAGAAAATAACCAGATAGAGAGAAGTTCAAACTACAGTGCTGTGTGTTACATGAAAAGTGTATGTGTGCCGTCTTCTTGAAAATCAACATCTTCTCTACCAATGCGTGTTAGCAGTAAAATGGGAAAGAGTATCGCTGTGTCTTAGATCCACCAATGTTAAAGCGAGGGAAACCTGTAAATGTGATGCATGTTTGATGTGTACCTTTCTTGAAGCTATTAGTGCAAGATATGGGGCATATCAGTATTAATTTATGCAAATTATATTAACCCTTTGTGCGCCAAAGTCAATTTTTTGTCACCTTCATAAAGCGTATCATATTCAATTTTTTTCGGATTTTTGCCAAAATTTGGATAAAAGCTTGTAGCCAATGAAATGTAATGTCCATTTGGTCTAAAATTATCAAAAAATTACCAAATTATTCATAAAAATCAGTAAAATGTTGCTGCACTAAAAGTTTGGTTGGAAAAATTACGGCACTCAAAGGGTTAATGGGCATTGTTTCAGTATGAAAATCTTATGCTAATGATTCTTTATCAATGTGGAATATTTGTGTGCCCTGAAACCTGCATTGTATATCTTGAAGACAGAAAAATACTAGGATTACACAGAATGCATTGCATTCTTTGCTATTGCCACTTTTTGATACATTTGCATTCTGAACTTTGAAGTCCAGATCTCATGATCCAACATACTATATGCTCATGATTCTGAGTCAACGGTCTCCACAAAATCCACAGTAGACTTGAATTCACATGTACTTGTACATACCTTATCTCCAAGCTCATCTTCCTCTTTCTTTCTTTTCTTCTGTCTTTCTCTTTTTTCCTGGGTATCAAAAATTCCTGGAACACTTTAGAGACTGCAATTATGCATTTACATGTGTTTACTTACACAGTGTGTGTGTACTTAGACTTCATGCATGTATTACACCAGACAGTAGGGGATGGGGGGGGGGGGGGGGGGATTTCCTTTACTGCCTGTGATTTATACACACACCATACAGGGTACTCTTTTTGTAAAACTTTTCAGATCACTAAAAGGTAACCAGAATATCAGATTAACTAAAGTAACTCCTAACTCCTTGAGACAAAGTTGTTGCACCGTGAACAACTAGATCGATATAGGATGGTGACACTGATTAATCTCAATGATCAAATTCCAGGGGTTTCTGTTACATACATGTCCGTCTGGCTGAAGAAACATGTACAATGTACTGTGGTCGGTCCTGCAAATTATTGCCCATCAACAGCCTGCAAGGAATTAGCCTTCCAACTACTGTCATCAGTCAATTTACAGAAACCTACAAAATACATAAGAGCCTGGTTACGGTAATTGGAGGGCTATAATTACCCGACGGGCAGTGACGGGCAGTGTTCGGATGTCAAATACGATTATATGATTAGCGTTGCTACTGCAGGGTTCGAAAATCAACATTTTTGGGATCTTGGACTATTATTTTGTTGGTTTGGACTTTCTATAAAAAGCAGTGGTCTCTGGTATTTGAGATATCGACTGATAGTTGAAAGGTTAATTTCCTGACGGGCAGTAACTGGTAATAATACATACAATCATATGATCTGCATTGCTACTTGTTCAAAAATCAACATTTTTGGGGTCTGGGACTATTATTTTGAAGGTTTTCGATAACGAGTAGAGGTATTTCATGTATTTGTGGTACTGGTATTTGGTGATTCGTGTGATATTGGGGGTCCATACGCCGACTAGAGCCATAGAATTGATCGGGCTGCAGCAAACGATATCCATGTATACTTGTTGGAATATGACTGGTGTTAATCGTGGTCGTACATACCTATGGCACAAGGATATGTACAGAGGGACTTTGGTATGAACTAAAAATCTAAAAAAATTTATGCTGCTGCTACACACGTGTATCAGCAGAATCACTACCGCTACGGAGGTCTGCTACTTCAACCAACTTAAAAAGATAATTCACCTTCTTTTTCTGCCTCTTCAATTTTACGTACTCTTCTCTCCTCCTGTCTTTATTTTTGATTCGCGAGATGTTCAACGCAGGTACATCCGTTGTCGGCTTTGCCATGGCGTGTTCTTGCTCGTGGTCAGCCATTTTGATTTACTGCATTATGGGAAGGTTGACTCCCTATCTCGCTGCTCGCCTAACCTAGTAGCCCCCCCCCCCTAGCCTCTCTAGAGGGCGCCGTGCATGACCTTTGGCCTTCTGGGACGCGGTCAGCATGTGACATGAACGACGTGCTTGGCCCTGGAAGTTCAGTGTACAGTAAAGGGGTATATAAGCTGACCACATACACAGATCGTCTTAAAACTAGTTATACAATACGGCTTGGCCCGTTAAACTTGGACAGAGTAAGATTGGAAATGTTATTTCAGTTGAAATTGACAGTTCACTCTCCATAGCACTAAGCTTAGTAGTTTAGCTGGATGAAACAATTTTATGAGAAAAAATACAAAAATATTAGACCGACCTGGCGGATACTGTTTGAAGGTGTTTTCTGAAACTTCATCCCAGCGTACTTTGCGCTAGAACGGTAACTGCGCTAGGGCCAGTAGACCTAATACTACTACTTTTGATGATTATTTTTTTTCACTTATAATGTTTGTTTTCAATGTCAACCATAATTTCTTATTCTACTCCCCAGATCATGTTGAGATACACAGTATTCAGCTTGTTAACTCTGCCTGTACATGTGTAAACTGCATTGTTATTGTTGACGAGTGAATTCTGGTCCGGACTAGAAGTCAACTGTAAACAATACAGTGCATTTTACACATATAGACGCTGTTTTAACAAGCTAAGTAATGGTGTTTCAACATTCTTTTGGGGGTAGAGTAAGAATTTGCAATTGACACATAAAATGAAAGTAATGAAAAACTCATCAAAACATGCGCATACCTGATAAAAACCATGTGGCTGTAACATTAAGGACAGTTTGTTTTGTTTTGTTTGTTTGTTTGGTTTTGGGTTTGTTTGTTTGGCACAATTAAATACATGACAAGCTTAATTTGTGATCAGAACAAAAGTATTGAAAACGACATGAAAAGTACAGCAAAATGGTGTTTGGTTCTGAATGACACGGACCAACTCGTATACCTGCGTGTTGCTAACTTTTTAAGCTCTACTTTTAAGCGCCGATCGGAAATGCGCTATGAATATCGTCACGATTGAAAGTCAGAGAGACACTTTTAATGGTAATATCTTCATCCGCTGCCTTCAGCACCGCGACGTATATTTGATACTTTGCAAAGAGCTGAAAGAGATCAATAAAAATAAATATTCGTACACGTACAAGTTGTCCATGGATTTGTTTTGTTTGTCTGACAGAAAGCAATTCGAACATTGCTTTTCAATTCGCCGAAAACTTCAATACTGTTGCAAATGTTGTCGGAAACTCTGAGAAATGAAAGAGTTCGCGAGTTGAAGATTTGCAACCAGGTAATTCTTTGCTGTCCATGTTTGGCAGCAACTTCGGGCACCGAGGGAACACCTGATCCGATAATTATCATCTTTCTACGGTTTCCAGCGGTAGGCCGATCTTCTGGTGTTTGTATGAATAATCAAAAACACACACAAACAATTGTATACATGAGTGACCGAGTTGGTGATTGAGTGGGGCTTTAAATTTAAATGAAATAAATTCACAATAATGCCAGAGTCTATTTCATGCACACCCTGTTATAAATTCAGTAAAAATTGACGTTTTCGCAAGTCAGAAATGGTCCCGAGTCAATTAAATTGAAGACATGTGTTTCTCCCTCATAACCTCCAAGTGATGAACATATGAAGTGAAATATTGTAAGGCTAAATACTAAGCGTTCGATCCACTGAACCCGTACAAAATTTGAGGTAGAAAACCCGCACCATCCCCAATAAAAGTAAAGCGTTAGGGTATCTGACGGAAACTTTTGCGTAAAAATCGCTGAATGAATGATGTAGGCTTATTATCACATATAAAACGTACGCTTTGAACGTTATGACCAGAGTTGATGTTTAAGGTAGATTTTTGGCTAATGGGTCGGCGTCAAGTCTCGCAATAGTCCAACCGCTCCTTTTTTTAACTTTTCTTCGAATTGAACACATTACTCTAGGTAAATCTATGCAAGATGAGTAGCGAAAGATGGCCAGGCGTGATGACACATCTACACTGCAAGGTGAAATAATTTATGATTACCTATAAGGAGTTGTCTTATGTTTCGTTATCCTGTACATTTGTTATTGGTATTTGAACTTATGTATGCCGCCATCCGAAACAGTTTACCCTGTGCACCGTGTTGTGGTTCCATGGCAAATGCTAGGAACGTGCTGAAATATTGTGAATAAAATTAGTGTTAACTATAGAGGTATAATCAAAGCCATGAAAAAGACGCGAATTCCCAAATTATGCATGACGAAATGGCCCTTGTCATAGCCGTCGAGTAAAGCAAGGTTTGGTTCGAGAACTTTCAGGAGAAAATAGCTGTAATTTTAGTGATGTTTTTTATCGTTTTTGCTCTTCTCCCCAAAGTATGTATACAAAGTACAAACCTGCAACGCAATTCGTCCCGTGCAATTTGCGATATTATCGTCGATAAATAAATTCTAGTCGAGAACAGAATTCAGTTATTTACAGTACGTAGTCTTTGATGATGCCTACACCACAGACAAAGAGAATTTGTCTGTGCCTACACACACCCTGTGTTGACGAATTGAACCTGGGATTTAGACTTGTTTTCGGGATTAGACCATTTAAAGAAAATTCTTTGTTTGCCGTCCTTGGATTTTTGAAAAACCTACAAGCCAGCCAGGCAAAATAAAACATACACAGACAAAGTGTATAAACATAAGCTCAGTTTTACTTGGTTTCTTTTGGAAGATTTTTATTTGTAATAGTGTTTAAATTGTGTTCGTTTTCTTGATTTTCTCTGAAAACCTACCAGCACGCGGAAGGCAAAGAAAGAATTTTATTTAAAGCGCCTTGGAACATGAAACTAAATTGTTCTGCCTGACACATGTCATGTGTCAGGCAGAACAACAGAAATACTAGAAAATATGTATACACTTACATCTTACCAATCTTTATCAAAATCACAATTCACCAAAAGAGTTACAGTTTGATAGGATAGTGTTTGTTATTGGTACACTTTTTTTAATTATTACAGCAATTTGTGTTCGAAGTATCAAAATGAACTCGAACGAAGCTCAAAAAGATCTTTTTAGACGTCCATGTTGGCTCGTGGTAAAAACCGATGCACTGTTATGATATCATGCTTACATGGTGTCATATTTCAGTCACATTTGTAAGTAACGTGAAACCTGACACGACTTCTTTATGAAACGTGTGAATATATAATAGAAACGTTTGTGAACATGTGCAAATCATACAAAAACGTTCGAGATATGTATCTAGTATCGATAACACTGAGTTAGAAAGATTTCTGAAACTGATAAAGATTTACTGTACGACACACGTGGCAACAGATTGATGCGTACGCTTCTTGGAAGAACTTTTCACGTCTGGCAGAGAACCAAATACGCTTTGTTTTTATGAATCAAGCATTTTTCTGCTCTTTTCGGGAGCTAGCAATTCTCTAAAGTTCTTTTTTGCATTTTTGCAATAGTTACATATTTTCGGCTGTCATATCTCACCTGTCATGACACGTGTTTTTATATCATCAATATGTGTTCATCACGTTACCTGTTCACGGGAGGCGTGAATTATGAATGAAAACCCATCATATTCATATTTCTACGTTACGTAAATTTCGGAAGAAGAGGGTATAAAAACACAGCGAGGGTGACCTGGGTTCACAAAGTTGAAGACAACTCATCTATCTGATACCGTAAAGAATCACAATGTTATCCGTTACAGTAGCATTATGTCTGTTGGCTCTTTCCTGCTCGGAAGCAGCCCTGAAGACCCGTCAACTCGGCGTGTTCCCGATAGAGCGCCCGGGCTTCACCAGCGTTTTCAAGTACGACGCACCGGACAAGTATGACCTGTTCATCACAACTTTCCAGGCAGTGCCCGGTACTCGTGACGAGGTACACATGATTACAGACATCGGCAGTAAACTTGATAGGCTCGCGACAGTCTCGTCCGACATAATTTCACGAACCGTCTTGTGGCCAAATGAGATAGAAGAAATACCAGGTAAGATACATCAGAATTCTAATTGTATTGATAATTCAAACGCATTAGTAAGCTTGCCTACTGCAAGTCTATCAATGCAAAAAAATAAACAGCGCAAGTTTCGATTCGCAGCTCTCCTTATCAATCATTCATATCCACAGCAAAATCTTACGCTAACGATTTTTACCGTTTCTTTTATTTGCAGACGATGTCTCGGGCGAAGAAGGCCATTTGTGGATTGCATCTGGCTTCTTGGTGGCTGGGAAAGACGATGGCGCCATCAGCGCCATCAACCCGAAAATGGATGGCAACCGAGGTATAAGTCGTAACTGTAACTCTTCTCTTACAATTACTCTCTGTTCATCATACGCTTTGTCTGCTATCCTTGGTCGCCGTCTGCTTACATGAACGTATTCAAGTTATGGGAATATAACAAATGAATGTATTTACTTACTAAAATTGAGTGTCAGTCTAATCCAGAAAAGACATCTTGTCAATGTTCCAGAGCAACCTATGATCTTCAACATATCTTCGGCAGCTATTAAATAAGGCTGGAACAATCATCAACTCTAAACCCAAGATTCATTTGCTGTGTGATACCACTGTTTAATCCCCCGAAATGATATTGAACGATGGGAAGTATTTCACGATATTCGGAAAAGACTTCCAAAAATCTCTTCCTTTTGCCCGACGGTGCTCATTGATTTTATTCCATCCCAAGAATGGGTATTACAGTGGAAGTATAATGTTCAAAGTTAATGTCATATATTTGTTCATTAATTTGTTCATCAACAGCAACGCCTACTACGATATCCATAGACCTTGACGGCAACCCTTGGTTTTACCATCGTGTTGAATGGGTTGATATGAACAATGATGGTTTGAAAGACGCCCTCACAGCTCGAGCACGCGTAGTCAGCAGTGGTAAGTGAACAGCTGTTTTTCCATCGTGAACTTCAAGGTTACTGTTTGCCTGTTTGGAATAACCATATTGTGTAAAAGCGATTTTATGAAGTTGAGCGAAAATCAAACACACCAATGAATGCAAAAAAGTGAATTTACTTGTTTCAGTTTAATTTTTAAATATTCTGAAAATCTGTCGAGCAAGATATGAGGCAAAAATGCTGACAGATACAGCCAGTCAGGCAGACAAGTCTCCTGATCGATGCAGAGAGACAGGGAATCAGATTGGTATTATTGAATGCACTAAACCCAATTTTTACTTCTCATAGGTATCGGTGGCAGTACGTATGACGCTGACTTGGTGTGGTTCGAAAACTCTGGCTCTCTAGACTCGGCACCATGGGTTCCTCATGTCGTTGTGAACGGCCCGGACTGTTTCTTCCGCAAAATCGAACTCACTCTCCCCGATAAAACCGTCAAACACTGCGTAATCAGCGCCCAGTACTTCTCCGAACAATTGACGATCGCGTGGACCGATGGTACGTGTCACATTGCCTCGGTGTCGAGGAAAAAACATTTACTGTATTTCAGAACAAAGCTACATATGTATACTTTAACTCACAAACAAAGCTACATATGTATACTTTAGCTCACATTATGACCCATTTTGAGAGGGATCTGTAATGCTTAAATTTACGCCCAGTATTTTTACATCGCTTTTTTACACCACGTACCGACAACTTAGTGGAAGAGAACCTTACATATAGTGCGACATCTGCAATTATGATTACGGTGGTATTGGACGTTGGGATAAGGAACTCTATACAACTTAATTGTATGTGATTGTCTATCTCTGATATAAGTCACATTCTCCAATCGGGCAAAGCATTGCCATAGTTGTTACAAGCTCCTTTGGACTGCACGACTTCTCAAAGCTTATTTCTGTTTATTTGTTTATCTACCTTGTCGCTCACAGATCCTAAAGGATCATGGACTGACCCCACACAGACTCACTTCAGAGTGATCGATGAGGGCTTGGGTCATTACTTCGACTTGGAGGTGAGTGATGAAATGTGAGGTTTCACAGATGTCTACAGCGTGAATGGCAGCTTTAGGAGGGGGGACTGACATTATCAGTGACACAGCAAAGAGATGAGTTACCATGACACAATTATCGAATGTCAGTCGTTTCAACTGTTACCCCAAGAGTTAAATGCTGGCATATGAAAAACTACATACACAACATTAGGTCAAATAAAGATAGGTTATCGAATATGATCAGTAAAATTTAACGATCTTGCAAAGCGTTTTCCAGAAGCATGGAGGCAGAACTACACCCGTATGGTTCAAAATTTAAAGCAAGTTCGTATTTCGTTTTAGAATTTGTCAGGGAACTCGGTGATATCGATATCAATGAGTCTTATAAAACAAAACTGTGAAAAAAATCGGGAGATAATGTGATACCGAAATTTGATTCGAGCGACTTATTTTGAAAACTTTCTGAACTACATTTTTCCTAAATGGTTTCATAAATTCTTGTTGTTGTTTCAGGTTGTTGATCTTAATATGGACGGCAAACTTGATCTGTTGGTCTCTGTCAACAGGTAAGGTATCTTGGCGAACTAAACTACAATGATAAATGTCATATATTTCACCAGTATTGACGATAACCTAACATGTCTAGATTAACACTGGGTGGTATATAAAAAATCCGTTTGAAAAGGTAGTAGTTCTTCCTTAGCAAGAAATTTCGAGTTAATTTTGCAGCAAAAGCAACTAATGATAAGCCATGGGTCCGACATTTAGGAGTAAATCGAAAAACAAATTCTGAATAAAATGAACGAAGAAATTTATGTCTAACTTTGTGTCATTTACTAATTGCTGTAGTGTTATTTATTAATTGCTGTAGAAATTTCAACGGAACGATGATGGCCTATGAAATTCCTGATGACTTCATAAACGATGAATGGCCAAGACATCTTCTGGCTGATGGTTTCGATGGCGGCTTCGGCGAAGGTAGAGGAGCTCCCGGATCTGGTTTCACGTTCCGTCCAGCAAGGTAATCAGCTTGGTTTTTTTGGGTTTGCAATCTTCACTGCCAATCTAATCGCTATTATCTGAGTATCTTAATCGCTCTGTGAAACATCCCGTATGATGAATTTACTGCGATATATATTATCATGCAAAATGAAATTCATATCTGAAGGCTGAAACAGATGTCAGAGTTCCCACGCAACAATTAACTTTGCATACCATGATTAGCAGGAATATGTACTGTCTGTCTATCTGTCTGTCTACATGTCTGTCTCTGTCTGTCTGTCTGTCTGTCTACATGTCTGTCTGTCTGTCTGTCTGTCTGTCTGTCTGTGTCTGTCTGTCTGTCTGTCTGTCTGTCTGTCTGTCTGTCTGTCTGTATGGTTCCATTAAAACGGTGATATTTCTTTCTTCACATACGTAGTGAGCCTGACAGAAACAAGCCACTCATGTTACTGAGCGGAGACGATGACGGTACCGTGTATTTGATTCAGTCGTATGACGATGCAGATGTGAACAACTGGAGCTATTTCAAGACGGCCCTGTGGACAGTCAGCGGAACTCTTGGCGCTATCTCGGCCGTAGACGTTGATGGCGATGGCTACGAAGAGCTGTTTTTGCCAGCCTGGTCCAAGGGAGAACTCCAAGTACTCACGTTCGCACCCTAGGCACGCACTCAGCGATCCAATGATACCTATCTCACTGATCTAACCCTTTTAAAATATTGTTTGAGAATGTTAAACTTAAATAAGGTGTAGTTTGTGAAATTCGTTTGCATCTTTCTTGTTTCTATATCGAAACGCACAGTTTTTGTGATTGAAATGGCTAATTGTTAGGACAATAAACGCGAAAAGAAAAACCGTTATTTTGTAATGGATTAGTTAAAAAATGTATCTGCAATGCACATTTGTACATACCGAAGCCTTATATTTAAAAATACAGAAGCATTTTGCAAATATGTCCACGTCACGAAGTCTTGTACAGCATTTAGGAACTTAAACAATTGTCCACATAAAATAATTGACATTCTTTCTTTTGCTCATTTCACATTGACAACTTTCTTCGAAATACCGCAGTCCAGCTGCCAGGATGACAACCCCACTTTCAAAGTTTTTTGTGTTCTCAATAAAGACAGAGCGCCTCTCAATACATAATGTTCTGGAGTATTCTCAGGTTTATCAGAGACACAAGCTTGTTTTCGAGCGACATTGAATTGTAGCCTGTACAATGGACATGCCTTTACCATTTTATGAAATAAAATACTTTGAAACTAACATAGGTGCGTTTGCTTTTTGTCGTGACTGTGAGTGAGTAAAGTAGTGCAGTTGAACTTGAAATATGCTGTTTTGATGAAATTATGTTTGATGTTCAATTAATATATGTCTTAAACTTTTGAGGAACGTAGATAGAGGTTGTACTACGACGTGGGAGATACGATGGTAGTTTTCTCTGCCCATCGATTGTAATCCTCATTAATTTTGATGTCAATGAATCAACTTGACCCTATAGATATTCAATCCTACATCGTTATCCTATGGATGGCTTGTACACTGGAATCAAATAGAGGTTTAAGTCTTCCAAAAGGCTTGGAGTCAAAACTAAGTAATTATAGATTTTGTAATCACTTTGTTGGTTGATATAAAATGACGGATAATGTGATGGACATCCGGAATCTGTAAACGATTAAGGTGGCAGTGTGTGAAACTCACCAGCTTTCAAAGTCATCTTCAACCTTAAGACGGAAATGGCGATATCGAATTAGAATTGCATATCTGATGGGAGATATCTCGCACTACAGTGTGTCAGATAAAAGGATGGATATCCAATCAACTAATCTAAGCGGCGCAGCCTCGAATGGGCCCAGGTATCCCGGCCTCGGTTTACTCTGGGGGAAAAATGCGGGTTCATGCTAATCAGCAAAACTTGAAATAAACGCAACCGGTTCGTCGAGAGCTATGAATATTAATGCCGTGCATGTGAAATACATATGTGGCTTTTAAGCCGTCGACAAATGAACCAGTGAGTACTTTGCAACATTCTAGAATCTTTAAAGAAGCGTGAACGACCGAAGGTTTTTCTTAAGGCTGGAGCGAAAATATTTTTGACGGATTTTCTTGGCGGGAAAACAAAAAGCGAAAAGTGAAATTTTATTGTTTGTATGCCGGTAGACAGTTGAAATAATTTTGTCATTGAAGTTTAGAAGTGAGCAGTATTGTACTGTTTGTGATAAAGTTATTGGCTGTGTAATGAAATAGCAAGAACACCACGTGACCACGAATTAAGGTAGAATGCCCCTTGGGCAGATATTTGGACTCTCAAACTTTTTTCAATTCTTTTCTTATCTACCACTTGTGGGGATTCATTTTGAAGCTCTTTGAGTAAGAAATACTTTCACCGTCTTAGTTTTTTGAAAATCGAAAATTTTATTTTTCTCCATAGAGTTAACACAGGGGTTGGCAGCCATTTTTGAATGTCAAGTATCGGTAAATCTTGGGTAATCTCCAGTTCCAAAATTTGCACATTGACGCCCGTTTTTTAATCTTGATTTTGAAAGTGAATGGTTGAAAGATTCATTGAGGAAAATTCGAGCGAAAGTTTAAGTCTTTTACTTTCGAGGCGCCTACTACCATAATCGCCAGAAATATCGAAATGCAAAATAATCGCTGCCAAGTATTCTGCGTTAACTCCTCCAAAATTTACAAAATCGTCCAAAGTTACAATAAATAATTATTCGCTCAAATGTAAACGACCTAATAATAAAAACGAGGAAATTTTAATATGCCATAGGTTTCTGTCACGACTTTAATCATGAAAATGCAAATATCCAAGTACAATGCCAGTAAAATTAGGAATTGTGGATAATAATCCAAACACATTGCCAACAAAACTCATTCCGTTTGACCTCTCTCCCCTTCCCTAAAAGAATGTTTTGAAGTATTGAAATCCGACCATAAAAATATGATGACTACCTCACGAAAAAACAATAAAAAAATGCAGGATAAATCAGTGAAATATGGCGTCAATTCAGAAGTTCTTCCTCCTAGATCCTGACATGTTTTGAAACACAAACATTACAAAACAAAATAATTACGGTGATCGACTATCAGGCGCATATACCGGTACGGTATCCACGACATACTTGGTGATGTGATTTGTGCTCAGTAATCGAAATGTGGCTAAACTCGACTCGCTCCCCCGACAATAAGGAATTTCGTTTCTTACGCTCATTCACGATCCTTAACTTGAAAACACTAATAAAAGCTAACATTAAAAGGTAGCTACATGCGAGGGACAAGAACATAGTTCAGCTGGTGTTTTTGTCCGCTCTATTAAATTCATAGCGGTCTGCTAGCTGGTTATATAATACATTCATGACTCATTATTATTACCAATAGTGTTAGCATATGGTGTAGTGGAACAGAATGAAAAAGCTTTTTAATATTTTGTATTTCCTTCCTTTTACACCTGTGCGCTCTCTCTTATTGAGTTTTACTGTGTGTTGCCTTGATTTTAATGCAAACGCTTGAAATTGTAATATTTTGTAATTGATACATATTTCGTAATTGATGCATATGTTTGACACTGCTCCACTGCTCTAGATCCAGAAAGACAATGATTTGAATTTTCCTTGGGGAATATTAAAGGCTTTACGGAACTTACAGAAAAGGCAACCGGAAGCAGACTGTCGGACATGGTTTTTTTTTCAACCCGATTGCAAGAAAACCACTTATTTCAGCAATGTAGGGTTAACACAGGGATGATGGCCATTTTGAATTTCAAATATCGCGAAATCTTATATAATTTTTCTCGCTACTACCAAATTTTGCACTATTATCCCTGATTTTTATTGTTGTTTTGGTAAGAGAATAGTCAAAAGTTTTATTGAGGAAAGTGTGAGCAACAGTTTAAGTCCTTCACTACCAAGTCGCACATTACACGAAGCTTTCAGTCTGTGGCTTTCATTCAGATTGCGCGCCAGTTGTCTTCCTGCACTGTGTTCACGAATGACGTCATCTTCTCTCAAGAGCTAAGGTTTACGCCAGATGGCATCAGCGAGTGACGCAAAGGAAATAACTAAGAGAAAGAAATTTGAAAATTTAAAAAGTCAATGGCCCTAATCAATGCTTTCCGTGCACCCGTCGAAGGTCAGGTAAATTGGGTCGTGTCAGTAAACTGTGTCATGACATATCTGGTGTTATCGTTATTCTCTGAGATTTTTATCAGTGCAATATGATGCAGCTCTAGTATCAAGCAAAAATACCGCTTTTTAGCTGCAAAAAGTCGAATAAAATAGAATTAGAAAATAGCACAATTTCGCAAGTAAACATAAATTGCAAATGTGCCCAGTAAAATGTAATCTAACAGAAATGTTTGGTTTAAAAATTGCACAATAATCGATCCACGAAGATGTTTACCATGATTGTTATCGTCTGCTAATTTTGATCGAAACATGTCAATGATTTATGAAACTGTTATCATCTGACTTTGACGCAATTGAAGCTTCAGATTTCATGGACACAGTGTCTTATAAAAAGGCGAAGACAGTGACTGTAAGATACGTCATTGGAAGAAGCCTACGACACTTTCTGGAGCAATCTGCAGGACAGACGCGTTAAAACTTTACAATGACGGGTACGAAATTCACAGTGGTGTTGGTGGCATTGTCGATATCGTTTGCTCATTCCCTGAAACCGCGGGAAATAGGCCACGTCAGCATACAACGACCGGGCTATTCAAGCGTCTTCAAGTACAGCGACGAGAAGAGTTTCGACCTGTTCGTGACGTCATTCGAAGCCGCAGAGGGCACAGAAGACGAGATCTACATGGTTCGCGACATCGGGAGCAAACTCAAGAATCTTGGCCAAGTTGTACCAGAAGTGCTCTCGAAAAACGTTGACTGGCCAAATGAAGTGAAAAAAGTTCCCGGTAAGTGTATCATCTTCTCCAAAATCAATGTTTGCAGCCCATTGTTATTAGATTAGAATTTAATAGTATAAATATATGATTTTAAAGCAGATATACTTTAATAGCTCGGAGTGAGAATTTGAATCAACGTTGTGTAATATGGAAAATAGTGAACTTCGGAAGATGATGAGCAATTTAGAAGTGGACTGCCTCACAAACTAGCTGGTCTCATGCACTACAAGCTCGTTTTTTCTGTTATTAATGTTTCCCAGTGGCACTGAATCGAGCATTTCAAAACTTAAATTTATATGTGGTAACATTTTAAATCAACGGCAAGTACTCGCATGCGCGGATAAATATATTTCATAATGTTTCATATCTTGGTTTAATAATACTAACAACCACACAGTACATAGCTATTGCCTATAGCAGTTAACTTTATAAAGTGAATCTGTGGTTGATTTAGATGATATAACTTTTTCCATTCCTAACAGATGATGTCTTTGGTGAAGACGGTTACATATGGGCCGCTACTGGTTTTATGGTTGCAGGCAAAATGGCTGGCTATGTTGGCTTATTAAACCCAAAGAAACATGGCATGCCGGGTAAGATTACCCAACGAGACTACCACCGAGAATTACCGTGACTTTATTTCTAACGATTTCTTTCAATAATTCTATGCATTTTGTGTTATGTGAGATATGAGTTTAAGGCAACAGCAATAGCTGAGTATTTTTGATATCACTCTTTCTAAATGCCAATTTGAAATTCTTCCACAGATGTTCCCAACGTTATATCCGTCAATCCAGGCGATGTTCCATGGTTCTACCACCGCGTGGAATGGATTGACATGAACAACGATGGATTGAAGGACGCCCTCACAGCCAGGACATTTGTCGAAGATGGTAAACACTTTTACTTTACGTTGTATCATGCTATTATTTCTCTCTTTCTGTGGAATCCTCATAACTGGAACACACTTTATGGTAGTATGCGACTCGAAAGTGAAAGACTTAAACTTTTGCTGAAATCTTTCAACCGTTCTTTTTCAAAGTCAAGAACGAAAATCAGGGGTCAGAGCGCAAATAAATTATACCAGAGAAACAAATCACCCAAGATTTACCGATATTTGAAATTCAAAATGGCCGCCATCCCTGTGTTAAATCCATTGAGGAAAAATAAGGTTTTCGACTTTTAAAAAGCGAAGACGCAGAAAGATTTTTCTTCCCCTAAGGGCTTCAAAACGAGCCTCAACAAGTGGTAGATCAGAAAAGAATTGTAAAAGTTTGAGAGTCCGAATATCTGTCCCCGAGGCGCACTCTACCTTGTCCCAACACGGGATCTTAGCTTATGTTGATGGTATCCATACTTTCGGGTAAAGATAAAGTGCCAGACTTCATCACTCGATTTCTCTCTGGAGGACGATGTCGATGAATTTAGAGGCCGTGATAGACAATGTTTCGGACGCTGATAACGTGTGTTATCATCGTTGATATGACTTGAACTTAAGTTTGACAGCATCTGAGCAAAAATGCCATTTCTTCGTTAAAAAGATATGCTCGTGAAATTCACCTTATGACCTAAACATATATACATGTGAAACAGTGCTGGATGCCTCGCAGATGCTTTGTTTTCAGTAATCATTGTCAAAATCAGGCCGTTAGCTGAGAATTATTAAGTGGAACCGATATTAGATAATCAGCTCTTATAGCAGTTGCTGTCATTTCTTCCTGTGACTGCCACTTGACAAAACCAGCCACTTTCCGGTTCAGAGTTGGCTGGAATATTTTCAAGTTCCTCGTACTATATTTGGCAGCTGACAGGGGTCGTTGCATTGCAGTAGCAACCGCATTGCCCTATACATTTGTCAAGTTGTCTTTTGTTGCTTCCTTCCTTCAAACAGAAACCTCGGACTATGTATACCATGCCGACTTAGTGTGGTTTCAGAACCCTGGAGGATTGTCAACGACGTCGACCCCATGGCAACTGCACGTACTTGTCGACGGACCGGACTGCTTTTTCCACACTGTAGAGCTGACACTGCCAGACGGTACCACTAAGCTGTGTGTCATCAGCACGCAATATTTCACAGAGAAACTGACTGTCACCTGGACTGATGGTACGTGGTGAAAATCAAGTTCAAATTTATTTTCAATCCTCTAGCATCAATAGTCATTTAAATAAAAGTGCTCAACATGGCAGTGCAAATATTCAACTTGCCTTTTTGGGAGTTGTTGTCACACAAACACATTCTCGGCATCACACGTTAAATCCAAGCCCTTTGGAATAACTATAATCTTGTATTGTTGAAAGTTACCTTGCACTTGAAATTTCTCAAATTGCAGATCCCAATGGTTCATGGGCAAACCCTGACGACATTCGTCATCGAGTTATTGATCAAGATCGAGGTCATTACTTCGATTTGGTTGTAAGTAAATTCTGTTTACCTTCAATTAATTTATACATTTTATGTGTTATTGTATGTGATAAAAGATCCAGCAACTAACTAATCTCTCTCTCTCTCTCTCTCTCTCTCTCTCTCTCTCTCTCTGTCTCTCTCTCTCTCTCTCTCTCTCTCTCTCTCTCTCTCTCTCTCTCTCAGATTGACGATCTGAACAATGACGGTAGACTGGACCTTATGGTGACGGTGAACAAGTAAGTGCATGCAAATCTTGATGTTGGTATGATTTTTTTCATAGGCACGACAAACGCCGAATTATTATAGAAATAACGGGCGACGCGCTGACCATTAACGTTAATTTGGCTTTCCTCGAGCCCGCGCCCACAAATAAACGTTAATGGTCAGAGCGGAGTCTGTTATTTCCATCATATTATCAGCGAACCCGAGAAAACCGTCAAAATTTGCGAAAATTTCCGGAGCGAACGACAACTGGGCCCCAGGAACTGAGCAATACGCGATGCACTGTCACGCGCGCTGAAAAAAATTGGCAAATCCGGAGATGTTTCAGAAAAAAGTATCTCAACTTGACCTACAAGTGCTCCATTTTATTTTGTGATTGATTATGATTTACGTTTGAGCTGTAAAGTTACGATACTTTGAGTTGTTAATCTTATTATTCATATTCACGGGCATATAAACAAACCATTACTGTGTATTTGTGGTCAGTCACGTGGTTCAGCTCGACCAATCAAAATGCGACAGGCAGGGCATGATAATATAATCATATTTAAATATGTATTACATATATCGACAGCTGTGGTGCTGATAAGCTTTGGAAGCGTCATTGTAAGCAACTTTGAGTTCCGGCCGTGACCGAAACTAGTCTCTTGTTCCATGACTAACTTCCGTTGAGGTTGATGATAATAAACTTTTAGACTTGTGTGTTCATGCAACAACCCTTCAACGTACACCATTTCAATTCTACACGAATAAAAGGGGTTATGTTTAAATACATGTATATAATGATATGTCATATGGAAACTGTTATGCCGGGTAATTGGACAGAGAATATGTAAAGAGACAGTCTATGTATGTAACCTTTTGGTTTTCCTCTCATCTAGGAATTGGGGCGGTCACGTCATGGCTTATGAGATCCCAGACAACTTTATCACAGATGACTGGCCGGCGCATCTGTTGGCCGAAGGGTTTGACGGGGGATACATGTACGGGCGCGGCGCCCCCGGGTCTGGGTTCACTTTCAGGCCAGCGAGGTGAGAATCATACACGTATTTTCTATACCTCTTCTGTCAGAAATACTTACATTCATAGTCACAGAGATGCCGAAATGAATTGTGAATAAACATCCTTATACCTACAGCTTATCGATAAAAATAGCGTCAATGACACTGTAGCTCCCATCCTGGACTATTTAGTGTTTGTTCTCTGGTCAGATATTTGAACATGTGTGAAAGGGATAAAGTGCATGAAGTGAAAATACTTAAATGAAATGTACTGGAGACAGTGAAATATGTTTAATGTAATTATCAGAATATAAAATGGAAAAAATACAGAAGTAGATATATCGAATACTGTGATACAACCATTAACTCAACAAGTCATTTACAATGACATAGTCCCCACTTGTAATAGGAGTATTAGTCTTGATGGGGCAGGAAAATGTGGTCATTAAGAAGTATCACTGGAGTGTATATGTTGAGATCTATGGGCACATAGGTCTATGTCGTTGTTCCCAATTTGAAACACATGAGGCATGTCTAAGTTATGGTTCTAAATTGGGAAAAAAGATCAGACCTCTAGCAGTATTGGCCAGCCAAGAAATACATATGCGCATTATAAATGAGGTACAAGATGTGACATCTTAAGGTCTAATATCCTATCAAAATTGGAGGGTATAGAACTTGTGGTTACTGAAATATGCATATATATGTATAATCAAGGTCAAAGGTCATCGAGGTCACATGACATTTTGAAAAAAAAAATTATATTGCTAATTAATCCCTATATGCCAAAAAATCAGATCTCTAGCTCTATTCGCTTGCCAGAATTAGATGTGTACATAATTAATGAGGTAAAGCGTGTGTTGTCATAAGGTCTCCCATCCTACTAAATACAAAGGACATAGCACTTGTGGTTACTTATTTATTGACATAAACATATATTTTAGGTAAAAGGTCATCGAGATCACATGACATTTGGTCAAAAAATTTCTCTCCTATAGTTATCCCTATATATCAAAAATGAGACATCCAGCTCTATTGGCTCGCTCAGAATGAGATATGCACATAATTATTGAGGTACAGTATGTGGCGTCATAAGGTGTCCAATCATACCCAACATGAAGGGTGTAGCACTTGTGGTTACCGAGTTATGGAAAAATATGTATATTTGAGGTCAAAGGTCACCGAGGTCACCTGACATTTTGTCAAAAAAAATTGTATTGCTAAGTTATCCCTATATACCAAAAATCAGACCTCTAGCTCTATTGGCTCGCTCAAAATTAGATATGCACATAAGTAATGAGGTACAGTATGTGGCGTCATAAGCTGTCCCATCATACCATACATGAAGGCTGTAGCACTTGTGGTTACTGAGTTATGGACAAATATGTACATTTGAGGTCAAAGGTCACCAAGGTCACGTGACATTTTGTCAAAAAATTGTTTTGCTAAGTTATCCCTATATACCAAAAATCAGACCTCTAGCTCTATTGGCTCGCTCAAAATTAGATATGTGCATAATTAATGAGGTACAATATGTGGCGTCATAAGGTGTCCCATCATACCATACATGAAGGCTGTAGCACTTGTGTACTGAGTTATGGACAAATATGTATATTTGAGGTCAAAGGTCACCGAGGTCACATGACATTTTGTCAAAAAAATTGTTTTGCTAAGTTATCCCTATATACCAAAAATCAGACCTCTAGCTCTATTGGCTCGCTCAAAATGACATGATATTTTGTCAAAATATCCGAGATATCTGCGTGAACGGATGGACTCACGGATGGACGAACAGACGGACATGACCCAATCTATAAGCTCACTGGACTTCATCCGTGGGGACTAAAAATTGTGTCACTGCATCCTTTTGCAATATGAATACGATGAGAAACAAAATTTTTATTTTTGTGGCCTTATACATGGGAGTCTATGGAGATCTGCCTTATACATGGGAGTCTATGGACGTGTAAACTAAAAATATGCAAATTTCACCACGATTTGCCCAAATTTGGGAAAGGTCACTCCTATGCACTTCCATACCAAGTTTCAAATCAATCGGACTTGTGGTTCAGAGCAGGAGATTTTTTGATCAAAAATGGGAGAAAATTACAAAAAAATTCATGAAAAATAGCAAGTCCAAGATACTGACCAAAAATGTGCACAATCATTTCATGTCAGCCCAAAGTACTTACATGCTAATTTTTCATGTAATCTGCTCAGTGGTTATTGAGTTTTTTCAATTTTGACTGTTTTTACATTTTTTCACTTAATTTGCATATTTTTGGCAATGACAACTTCATTTGAACAAAATCTCATCTACAGCCCATCATCCATGTACACACCAAATATCAAGATGAAATGTACAGCGGTTTTGGAGTTTTTGATGTTGACGGACAGACATACAGACATACAGACATACAGACATACAGACGTACAGACATACAGACATACAGACATACATACATACAGACATTTTCCTAGCCTATAAGAATAGCTTCCATTGCCATATATACATATGGCTATGGGAGCTAAAAACGGGCAACAGAAAACCAACTATGCATTACTTTTGATGAAATCCGGAGAAAGCATTCGGGAATTTTCTGTAAAAGAATACCAAATCTGCTCTTACTTATATAGAGCAACATTAAATATTTTACTGTATAACAATATTATTTTGTTTATAATGTATAATAGTAATTTATTCATCCAATCGAACGTGATTTTGTTTAAAATTTGCTTAGATAGGAAGAGAGATTAATAAACATCTAATACGAAAAGTATATTTGATTGAAAAGTCATGGCGGCAATTTGGTCGAAATATTATTATGGTATTTTCACTTTCTCACAGTGAACCGAACCGAAAGAAGCCAGTGATATTGATAAGCGGCGATGATGATGGAATGATCTATCTGATACAGCCGTACAACGATGATGACTCCAATGATTGGCAGTATCACAAGACGGTCATCTTCACCACACCTGGTATGGTAGGCTCTGTCTCATTGGTCGACGTTGACAACGACGGCTATGAAGAGATCTTCATTCCTGCCTGGTCCACCCAAAAACTCCACATTTTGACATTTGCGCCGCTTAGATAAGATGTTTACTTTCGCTGCCTTACTAAAGCGTGTGTCAGGGCATGGATCTTTCTCGAGGGTCTATGGTTAGGGTAAGCGAAAACTGGGCTAGGCACGTTGCTCATATGAAAGTACAGTTTAAGTTTCATCCATGGATAACAAAGGTACTGCAAAGGCTATTCTGATTTTCGTAGAAAATATATTCTAATAGCCTGCAAGCAACGCTATATGGAAGCATTAGACTTCATGAAAATGATAAAACCAATTAAGTCCTTACTTTCAAAAGTGTTCATAACATTTTCGACAAGAGCTATCTTTCAACTTCCAGTGTGGAAGGTTTCAATTACAGTTTCCTGTTTGTATTTTGTCGAGGACCCTATTCAGTTGTATTTATTTGTATACGTTTTGCCTTTAATAGATTTACATAGACGTGTAGAGAAATAAATCAAGAGAGAACCTGAAGTTGAGTGAAAAAAAAATTGAAAGAGTTTAATGTATATATTCTAGGTTATTTCATGATGGATAATTTCATTTTACATTGTGGTGAGCTGATCATGTTTCAAAACCATAGAAAAAAATTCTAATAAAGTATACATTAATACCTTGATTGAAATCTTGCTAGAGTCTTTTATCATTTAACTTCTCTTGTTCGGTTTATTGTTGGTGTAGTCACGCCATGAAGACATTCTCAGTAGGGTAGATTTGGGGAAGAGAAATCGTCGTTTTGACGGAATAACGAGGGTCACAGTTCGAACTTTTTTTTTCATGTTTATTTTTTATTCACAATGAACGAGGTGTGTCCCTTACTAATTTACGTACCGGTACGGACAGCCTCTGCAACCCTTCGATATGATACTTACAAACGTTTTGTTGCCCGATTGTACAGTTGGCTATTAAATGACTGATGAGAGATGTCATCATGCAAATCATCACTGAGAACCCCATTATGATGTACTCTACAGTCATTGTAAAACTGTTCCAATCTTGTTTATCTGAAGACTTTTATTCGACAAATCCACGCCCTCACACGGCGACTGGACTGGAAACTTTCCCGTGACAATTGTATAACTAACAACATACATTGATAACGAAGCTAGTGTCTGCTATACACTGTACAAAAGGTACAGTCTAGAAGCAGTCCGGAAAACCTTTTTACTCGCTTTACTGCTCGATTAAGTATGGTGCGGTCAAATTCCTGTATACGATGTATATTGTTATTCTTCTAATTTTTCCAAATATATAGAATCGTCCTACTTTAATCATTGATCATTATCTACTCTAAAAAATGCAAACCTGCGACGCAAAGTCATGGAAGTGTTTGCAAAATAACGATTGCAAAGAAAAAGTGAATCCCGTGGCACTCGCCTGCGAAGCGCCCTCTCCGTCCAGTAATTGCTGTATCTGAAGAGAGCAACATCTTGCGTGAGTCATGGATACTGAGGTTGATCCTTTTGGTCAAATGGGAAGAGAGTTCGGATATATTCAAAATGTCAGGCCTCTAAATGTGTACCGCAAACCTTTCGATGTCGAATTGGCTGCTCTTTCAGGATGAGTCGAAAATATAAATTGGTAGCACACAGCAGTGGATGAAGAACTGCATGTGAAGATGGGATTGATGTTGGATGGCAGTCTTCCGAAAAGAATTGCGATGAGAAAATAGCAGAAACTAAATAGTTTCTCTAGATCATCAATCTTATTCTATTTCATTAAGTCAAAGTTAATGAGTAAATTTGTTCCTGATAAAATAAGAGATGCAACGCACCTAAAAAGTACACAGTTTAACTCATTAATATTCAATCTGTAATGAGCGACCTAAACAAGTAGCAGATCTTAATTCTTCATTTGCAGAAGCTCATAATGTGTCCGGTACATAGATAGATATATCATGAGACAAAAGCAATTATGACTAAAATTCGCGACAGCTGTTCTTTACAGCCAGAGCCTCAGAGTGTTCATGAATCCGACAGTGTATCAGCTATCCACTCATGAAAGCTGTGGAGCTTGGAGAAAACGACTGGATTTTCATGGCACAGATGTCCCCAGCTTACCAGACCGAGTGCAAACCATCGACCGGATATCTGGAAACAAAAGACGTAAGAAATAATAAAACAATTTGGCGGTGACATTGAACGCACATGATATAAAGAAAGCGAACTTCTTTGGTTCGTATCATCCTTGATACTTGCACAGTAATGGTATTTATCGGCGAGGTCATTAAACTTTTATGCGGAAGTACACAAGAATTTCAAAACCATTCACCAGTCCCTGTGTAAAGTTTACTAAATCAGGAAAAACTAAATTCTCGCTTTTCACAAAAATAAGACGGTGAATGAGCCCACACTAGTGGCGGAGCAGAAAATGTTGCAATAATCTGAGTATCCGAATGTATGTTTTTGAGGGATATTCCATCTTGAAGCAGACACGTATTCTTTTCGATAATGTTTTCTTTTCACCTCCTGAGTTCAAGAAAAATTCGTTCGTCATTTGATGATCACTCATATTTTGTCCTGAGAAGCAGCTCCCTAAAAGGACACTGAATGCAGATATGGAGATTAAGGTAGTATGCGCCTCGAAAGAAAGAGACTTAAAACTTTAGCTCAAACTTTCCTTGAGGAATTTTAACCATTCTCTTTTCAAATCAAAAATAAAAATTGTGGGTCACCGTGCAAATTTTGGTACTAGAGAAACAAATAACCCAAGATTTACCGATATTTAAAATTCAAAATGGCCGCCATCCCTGTGTTAACTCTATGGCGAAATTTTTTTTTCGAATTTTGAAAAAAAACTAAGCCGGTGTAAAGTTTTCTTACACCATCAGCTTTAAAATAAACCCCCACAAGTGGTATACAAGAAAAGAATTGAAAAAAATTTGAGAGTCATAATATCTGTCCCTGAGGCGCAATCTACCTTAATACCTTGATCAGAACTGACGTACATGTATCAAAGCTAGCTAATTTGACATATTCAGGGTGTTGATTATTATATTGCTGTTCGAATGATAACTCAACCTACCTGTGTAACCATTGGGGATCCACGGAATCCGCCACACGCGTCGTCTGTTGGCGACATGGTTGTGGCACAGAACATACTCTCGCCAACTCCTCCGAAAAATATTTCGTTACAGCTTTCAGTCTCGTCCACAGCAAACGGTATCTGAAAAAGCAGCGTATATTTGGTTTTTAGAGATGTGTGCATTGAATCGTGGAGGTCAAAACTGTTCTTAACTGTATTAAATCGAGTTACGACTGATACGTATATGGAAGACCGGTCACGACATGCGACATGCGACCTGCGACTTCAAAACTGCGACCTGCGTCCCGCGAGTTTGAAACATGCGACCTGCGACTTCGGCATTTAGACCTAGGTGTAACCTGCGACTTCACAACAGCGACCTGCGTGTTTGTCAAACTGCGACCTGCGACTTCACAACTGCGACATGCGACAACAACACGTAACGTTTCATGGTGTTTTCCTCAGTATTAGATTGGAGGCGTCTTGCGTGAACTTTAATCCTTTGAGCGCCAAAGTCTATTTTTGTCCCCTATAAACCCCTGTCAATTTTTCTCCAATTTTTGCAAAAAATTTGGGAAAAACCTGTAGCCAATGAAATGTGATGTCGATTTGGTCCAAAATTATCAAAAAATTACAGAAAATTCATACAATTGGTAAAATTTTGCACTAAAATTTTGGTGGGAGAAAATTACAGCGCTCAAAGGGTAAAACGTGGAAAGGAGATTTAACGTTCAACATCGATCAATTAATAAGCCATTGCTTTCGCTTTGGTAAATCGTTCACCAAGTCTGGCAAAACTCAATTCATGTACACACCAGTTCACTCATTTTCATCTGGAGAGATAATTTTATGACGGAAATGTAACGTTGACAGTACGTGTTAATGCATGGAAAATAATATGCTACGTGATCTAGGCATTTATATGTATATTCTTCGTCTGCCTTACCTCGCTTCTTTCCTTATGTTATCGACAAACTTTTTGATTTTTAGAAATCTCTGGTATTTATCCTCATTTCACTGTGGTATAACCATCTAGCTGTCTGTTTAATTCATCAGTTGTCCCCCCTGTATCATAACTGCGTCAGTGTCATTGCAAACATTCGAATTTTCAGTTATTGGCGTTCATTTTCTAACATTTCCAGTTTTGTTCCTATTCTCCAGTGATTGATCATCGGATGTTGCCATCTTTTCGTCTAATTTCATTTTTACTTTTCGTCAAAAAATCGAATTGATCCAACTTTTGTTCAGTTGGAAAAATAAAATATTCTTACTGGTTAACTTCGGACTACATTTGTCTACACAAATAACATATGCAAAGTAAAGCAGTTAAAATAATACTGATATTGACAGAAGTGCAAACATATTTGCTAACCATGAATAGCCAGAGACCGACTCAAGTTCTTTATAGATAACGCGAGTTAAAACTGTAAAACAGGACATAATTAAACCCTCCTACAATCCTATTTTCAGTCTTTAAGCCTAATATGTACATACTATAATATGTACATATTATTTTTTGTGTGTATATAATATTTTAGATCATGTAGGCAGAAAGTTCCAGAAACTATTAAACACTGATGTAGACGTTTAAAACCCTATTGCTATTGCATTATTTCAGATCGGTTTGCCTTTCGTAAGACGGAAATAAATTTGTGCTCTTCGTTTGTGGAATTCTCTACCGTCACAGCTTCATGCACTTCTATCGCTGGTTGAATTCTTTCGCTGGCCGATTTTTGCGTAGGCCAGCGGTGCGAAAATAATGCTCTGGTCGCGAGAATGCGGTAAACCGACTGTTTTAATATAGTGCAATGGTGTCCCTCGTGTTTTTCAGGCTCGTGTTCAGAGCAATGGTGCGAACAAATCAAGACTGATATCGCAGTTTGACAAACACGCAGGACGCAGGTCGCTGTTGTGAAGTCGCAGGTTAGGCCTACACCTTGGTCTAAATGCCGAAGTCGCAGGTCGTATGTTTCAAACTCGCAGGACGCAGGTCGCAGTTTTGAAGTCGCAGGTCGCATGTCGCATGTCGTGACCGGTCTTCCATATACGTAACACACTCAAAATGTGAGAGTAGCATTCTTGAGTCCAGACACGAGAAGATAATGAATTAGTCAAAAAACAGAGCAAGACCAACATATGTATCGTTTCCTTTCTCAGGTTCGGTAACAAATGTTAATGTTTTGACAAGGTTTTGGTCGTTCGGAGTTAAGAATGTTTTGGTGGAAACGCAGATGGTTTCATTTCAATATCTGCCAATAATTTACATGTCTTGTAAACGGTAGTCTAGATAATAAAATGACTTTGCACTTACCGTTTGTACTGTATCGTGGGTTGGATGCTCCAAGGAGCGGACATTCCCAACCCCGGTCACAAAACCCTGTGCTTGGTCCTCAAGTTCACTCGCGGAAATATTCGGTTTCAACAGGCAGGCTGTTGGAAGAAGTAATTTATCAAATTTTACTGGGAAGTAATAAACTTCGTTATTATCTCTGGCTCATGATTAAAAACAATTGTAATTTTACAGGCTGTTACTTAGGAATATCTATTAGTATTGCCATCTTTTATTAAAACGACATCTTTTAACGTACTTGCGTATCTGACATTCCGACATGCTCAATCTGCAGTACATCACTGTACCTGGTTTAACGGACTCCGTGTATTCAACAGGTTCAACCAATTTCAACAGGACCATGTCATAGTCACGTGTGTATTCATTATATTCAGGATGAACTTGCGCTCTCTCGACAAAGTATTCCCTGGCGTTGGCATGGGGAGATGCCGGGTCAGTAAATTTGACCGTCAGCTGGGCTGGAATCCACGCTGGAAAACACGACGCCAGGGACACAACCCAGGACTTGTTGATCAGCACGCCGTTGCACTTCGACGGATAGGCGAGACGCGCGCGTTGGCGAGCGATTTGAACCATCCATGGCCAGTTGTCCGGTGTAGACTTTCCATTTTCAATCCAGCCACATTCATCTACCGAGATGGTGTAAGAAAAAGAAATAATAAGGATAATGTAGAAGTACATCGCGACATATAGCTACTGCGATAAAAAGGCAACATTCTATAAGCGTTCAATCTTGGGTGACCTTTGTAGGAGTTATAGTGGCAGAGGAGAATTCGATGTAATTTTCAATGTCGGTTGTACACAGTTGGCATTGGCTGAAAATGTTACGGCACGGCGCTCTGAAAATGCCGAACAAGTTTAACCCATAGTTTCAAAACATTATCAGACTTAATTACTGAAGCCATATTTAGCGTTAAATTACGTTACCTGAGCTTATCGGCGATGTAATGATCTCTTCGACAGTTGTCTCCGTTGGAGCAGCTATTTAAAAATAAAAAAAAGGTATGGTAATTACTTTCGGAAAAAACTCTCAACCTCAAATTGTAGGTTTTTTTCCAACCCGGAAGATAACATATCTAGTTACTGGTTTCCACTTACTGCTAACTTTACTTGCTTAAAATCTGCTTCGAGTTGGTGGTGTCTCATAAGACTAGTATATCCATAGACTCATTAACCGTTGATGTGTTTCCTTAATAAAGATCTGAAAGGTCGCCCCTTTGTTTTTTATGAAAGCCACAAGAGACGATCGTGGTGAAAGGTGATATGGGAGTAAAGTTTAACGCGAACACTTGCTTTGATCATTTGCACAATGACAATTTTGTTTCCTGGTTGCTTTTGTGTTGAAGCCTGATTAGCTAAAGAAAGCCAGGATATAAACAAAATAAAATAGATATATTCAACAGGACGTATGTCCTAATATGGTGTAGACTGTTTAGATGACAAATATAGCAAGGCATGGATTACAAAGCATATTAATGTTCTTATCGGTGACGTTGCTGCCATGTTGAACGCAGACAGTGACATTATGTTCTAAGTTCATTTTCGAAGACAATAAAACTACACAGAAAGTGAAACACTTATCAGTCTTCAGAACACAGCTATCGTTTGTATTTACACCACAAGGGACTCTGTCCCCCAAAAGGCTATCATTCTTTGGCGTACATACCATTAGTATCATGGCATGAAAATGCATTTCTCTGAACTTCTCTGATCCAGTCGTGAAATTTATCAACCCTGGTGAAGACACTGGGTTTATTGCCAGCACACTCTAATCCCCAGCTGACTATGCCGAACAGATACCATCGAGTACCGATCTGAAATCACAAAAGCTGATGTCAATAAAACATATTTCAAGCACCTCATACACATTCTCTCCCTCGATTCGTCAACTTTAAGGTCACGTGCCCGTGGTATGCGATATGTTGGCACTGATACGTTAAAACAGCTAGGTACCGGTCAACAATTTTGGAAACTGTTGACCGACGGGTTAACAGTTCTGGCACCTGTTGCCTGAGTAAAGTTCGTTGCGCCATCTACGCATGCGCACATTCTGGAAAACGTAAAAGAAGATGGGTGACGTTTTCTGCACTTGCGACGAGTGATATGACAGAAATGCCTCGATTTTTCGGCGAGAAAATTGGATGAAGAATGTTGCAAAACAGCTCGTGACGGACCATATTCGGACAACAGCATACATTTGTTTTGCTGGTGCTTGTGAGTCACCAAGAGAAGCCTGTTTCATTCGTGAAAACGGACTGTTTTGGGCAACTCTAAGGGCCTTCGGCGAAATACAAGTATGGTATTACCCCTCAGGCCCGTCAATATGTGTATATTAGTGAGAGCTACCATCGGTAGCGGTCGAAACAAAAACAGAAATTTCAGCATTGGGGTATCTTGGGCTGAACGGAATAAAAATTTTGTTCATTTTCATGACAACAGCATTCAGGGTTGACAATACATGTATAGCAATTTTCAAAAAAGATAATCAGATAGTATTGCTGCGAAAATTACAGACGATGTCTTGGGGAGGGGCAGAAAAAAAGCAAAAAAAATGGTTTCCTTGTTTCTGTCATTGTTCCATGAGAACCAGTTATGGTATAAAATGGCGATTTCCTGTCTCGGGTCGTCTCGATGGAAGTTGATGGCACTGCTGTGAAAAGCCGCCATAAATTATCTTTAATTACCGATTATAAAAATAAGGATACTATAAAATACGGCTGATTGTACCCGATTGATGCTGAAATAATTACACACGAACCTGTCGCATGAAAGGTCCACCATTGTCACCAGAACAAGTGTCTCTTCCGTAGAAGTCTGAGTCTGCGCAAAACATGTTGGATGTGACTGGATGTTCATCATGACTTGATACACATGTGGAGTGACGAGTTACCTTTAGTTTGACCTTTCATAAAAATAATATATAGCTGTGAGAAAAAAGGGTCCATGACAATCTTATGATCGTCATGTACAACACGTGACAATAATCAGACAAATTGTTGTTGTGAGATTTTTACAAGTAAATGAATCAGAAATTATTTTACTTGACAGACATTATGATGAAAGAGAAATTAGCAATGATGCATTTGACGCACAGAGAAGAGAATACGTTACAATTCTTATCATCAATAATTGTATCACGATTATATCATGACTCGGACGAATCCTTCATATCGTGGATGCAATGACATGAAAATCATGCAACTTAAAACTTGGAATGAAACTGCTTAGCTCAGAGTATAGCTTAGCACATTAAAAACCTTTAGTCCCACATTACAACTACATGACATGTGTTGTCATGGTATTATGTAAATACATGGAAGCAACGAATAACCGTTTCTCAGTGAGGAAACATAAGATATATATTTGCTACGTTGAAAATAAATGAGTATAGACAAGTACAAAAAAGTAAGATTAAATACTGTAGTTAAAAATAAAAGTGTCAAGACTGGCTATAATCACCATCGTGTACTTGCTTGGCAGCAAAATTTGCTTAGCTGGATGGGTATGCACTTTGACATCCAGACTTACCTTTTGCAAAGAAGAAGAGAAAGGATGGGCCTCCGTTCTACCCCATCCGGCGATCCATCCGGCTTTGCGGTCTCCAATGATTTTTTCTGCCGTCTTCACGGGTGGTAAACAGACTTTGATAAAATGAGAAAGAAGTAAGAAAGACAACTCTGTGATATGGAAATTAAAATCATTTTTTAGCAAACGCTTTCTCAAGCATAAACGCTGGGATCGCATAAAACTGCTTTACTTCCAGACTGGCTAAACAGCTCTTCTGGTGACGCAAATCGGTATCCGAGGCAATATCTGAATCAAACAGGGCAAAAGCAGGTTACGTTAGATGAGTGGGATGCGTTCTAATATGTTTTTTGTTTCGTTTATCTATGTAAATACACCGTCTACATGAGCAACATTGAGCACTTAGAAGCAGATACTCCCCAGGAATGTGGCCTATAATGATAATGCTCTCTGCTTTATTACCCCTAATACTATGCGCTTAATGTCTACAGCTCAGTGTCTACATTTTGACTGTACACCGTGTGACTTACTTGGAGAGATAGCATTATTGAACTGAACTAGGGTCTTCAACCGTATGAGGGCGACATCACCATCGATAGTCTGGCGATCGTATTCCGGATAAACCACAATTTTCGCCACGTCCGCCACCACTTCGCTACTTTCGCCAACTTGCCTGTTTATCTTCCCCAGGTGTACTTTGGTATTGCCAGGCGTCAGGGAGAATGAGTGGACGCATAGAGCTGACGTCACCACCCAGTAGTGATTCAGCAAGGTTCCGCCGCAGTATTCGCCAGTGTCAGTTTTTCGTATCATGGCCATCCAGGGCCACTCTCCTGTCCGCGATCGTGCACCCCCAAAAATCCTTTGTCTGATCGGTGCTAGAGTCTGAGTTCCGCATACATCTAGGGATAAGAAGTCACGGTGTATAGACTGTCAGCAGAGGTGGATTAAGAAAATTTGACAGCTTTCAACTTATTTGAAAATATCTGGTTTTCAAAGTCGATATTTGTATCTTAATGTTTATATTCTTAATGCGATATATATATATATATATATATATATATATATATATATATATATATATATATATATATATATATATATATATATATATATATATACCCACATTACAAAGTATCCGCAAATGCACTGCTCCCAGGCCGAAGAAACTGACCGGTCCCATAGTTAAGGAAACGGAATCGAATTTCCGTATCAAGTTCCAAATGAACCTATTTTGGTATCTTTATTTCTATGGACTGTAAATAAAAACAAAGGATAATGTAAAAGTCAGCACTAATGCCGCTACATGTTTTGCCGATTTCTGAAGATGGGTTTTCTAAAAGGCGTACGTAATCGGATTCTTTCAATTACCTTCCAAATCTGAATTCTGGATATCAACGTCATTGTCTGAAGACTCCCCATTGTGACGAGTGCACGTGTATGTACCACTATCAGACTCCTTTGTATCGACCAGTAGCAGATTTCCGCCATGCAAATGGAACAGTCGACTCTCGGTGTAGGCTTTCGATACGTAAATCGGGAGATTGTCTTTCGTCCAATCCGGATCTACTCTGGGGTCGCCCCTGGGACACTTCAGCTCTAAATAGCGCCCGCTAACATCTGCTAAATCGTATCGACCATCTATAAAAAATGATAATTATGCGCTGTATAAATACACATGAAGCATAGATATGCTCCGTTTTACATTTCTGTACAAAGCATCAAAAGACGACGCTACGAAACTTTAAGGACTTACAGACGGACAGACAGACAGACAGACAGATTGACAGATATACATACAGAGAGGAAAGCATTGGGTTGTCCTTCCAGCATGTTAAATACTTGTTGAAAGCATAAATTAGTGTTCAAATATCAATAAATGGCCTACAATTTATATTGCTAATAATCTTCAGTTGTCACGAAATAATCTGGCATTGTACGAAATATGAAGTATTGCAATAATCACAAATGTCATAACTTTCACAACTATATGTATTCCGGCAAATTGCAGACTGTAAAAAAAGCAAGCTCAGCTTTTTGCTTCAATATCAATTGGGAAGTGAAGTCCTGACATATTCGCCTCAGAAAAGTTTCACAAAAGCTCACTACTGAAGACTATTTGAGAGACAGGACGGCAGCCAACATTATGGTGCGTTTTGTTTTCATTTCATTTCAGGTCCCTGGAACAGAGTTAAGAGGAAACATATTTCATATTGGCAAGACGTCTCGTAAAACCTTTAAATATCCACCGACCCTTGACCTTTGACGTTTCTCCTTAATAAAGTGCTGAAAGGTCGCTCCCTCGGGATCATCACAATCATAAAGACGATCGTGGTGCAAGGAGATATTGGAATGAAGTTTACAGAGGAAACCTCGTTTGATCATACGTTTAAAGACAATCTTGTTTAGAGGTATGTATTGATATTTTCCTTAAAGGCATGAGTGTCGAAATAAAAACAAACGAGATATCATCACCTGGGCATATGTATTACAAGTACGACGCAAATTGTTTATAGGACAAATCAGGATTTCAAAGCATATATTGATGAGTACTGAATAGCTGGCAAGACAAAACATCATCAGGAGTGTACTTATGACGTCAAAATATCTGACGTGATAGCTGTATCGCGCTTTTTATCACGATCTCCTTCGATCATGTCCGTCACAATCGCAATCTCCGTCACAAACTCCGTCACTCAAATGACCAGAGTAAATAACCTTGAGTACATATACCTGGCGATAAGCCAGTTTCTTTGTTGTGAAGCAGTTACTTTTTTACGCTCTTCCATTTATGATGTCTATATTTCCTTTCCAGGCGAACATTTCAAACATTATGACAGCGTTCAGTCCAAATAGAAGATCAAAGACGGACGATAAGATTGTCAGGACGGTCGTAAAATATGTGTACAGCTATTATGCAATCTCCCGATTGCTGTCCCCCAAGAAGTAGTTACATGATCTATTTGTCAAAACACGTTTGTTAAATACTCGAGACTAATCCTGCTTTGGAGTGTACAACCCCGTAGCAAACCAGTCATAAAACCAATCAAGAGAGGTATGATACAGAACTACATTTTAGGAGTCTCCCACGACATTCTGTAAATCTCCTGCCGAGGAGACACGTGAACTCCGTGACCTCTTTTTACGTAATCGCCGTCTTGATGAGCCGCCAACGGTGTCGTTTAATGAGTCTCCATCTCAGCTTTCAACACTCCTCCATCTACATGTATTAGCCCTGCGTACGATGCTGTGTGTTCCGCTACAGCTAATAGCCCCGCTCACCACAATGTGGTGAGCGGGGCTATTAGCTGTAGCGGAACACACAGCATCGTATGCAGGGCTACATCTACATGTATTATCATGATAATACGCTAGGTACAGTAGAGTCCGTTGGGGTTTGGATTGCGCGTGCTTGTTGTTATGTACATTTCAAACGAACTCACATCACTGCGCATAACGTCACGAATTTCAGTTGAGAATCACAAAATACAGACAATGACGATGAGTGAGATGACCATTGTTCCAAACAAAATCACATCATCTCGAGTTCCCTTGTTTTTTCAATGATGACAAACATTTTGTCATTCGTCCTTGCTAAGTGATGGACATCTTAGACAATTTTGAGAAACCTCTACAGGGTCTTCGGGTTGACAAATTAGTTTGAAAATCGTGTGATTCAACATTAGTTTGTGAACTTCCCTATATGTGTATGTGCTGCGACTATTAAAACTGAACCAGAAGTTTCAAAGCGTTGAAATCTCAATTGCCAGCAGGAAGAGACAAGCGGACATGGAAATAATAAAAACGGGAAAAGATCCGGGTGCCATCATCCAAAATGTTATTGAACATCTCCCCTAGTTGACAGACAACTTAGTCTTTCAAGATAGCATTCAAGTTCAATACTGTCAGGCTTTGATCATCATTGAAGATGATAAACACACTTACAATGTAAATACACTAGGGATGAAAGTACAAAATGCCAGCACGGGTGAGGCACAACAGAAATCTTCTGAACAATTGTGGAACTATACGAGAGACACTTACCTTTTGCTCCTTCACAAACAGCACCGATCAGAAGAACAGTCAGGGCCAGGTTAAAAAGACGACGTCCGACGGTAGTCACAGCCGCGTTCATTTTCTTATCGGCTACGTTTATTATGCAACGGTAGTGGATGTAGTACTCGTACGATAGATAGTGTTCAAACTTTGCCCACTCACCACAGATATAAGGGATAAACACAGCAGCGGGGTGTCGACTTGGCCTCTCTCTCGGTATTTGATGACGTCATTGTAGTCACATGATGCCACTTAATTATATGGAGGCTACGAGTCCTTATGAAGACAATTACTTCAACGTTTTGAATTTCGGAGAAGGAGAAAGTTGTTGTGAAATTACGAATGGTTTGTTCAGTATCTAGGCTGTGCATACATTCATGTAACAGTCATTAGCGAAGCTTGTCCAATGATCTGCTATTACCGGCTGAGTCATATTCATGCTTCAATAGATAAGACACTTGTAGGTTTCAGGAGTCTCATACCAGTTTCCATGTTGATGATGGCCTTTGGCCATTGACCAGACCAATCACGATGGACTATTTCCATGCTCCTCGTTGATCACCAGGTGATACCTCATCAAACTGCTGAACTTTGTGATAATAATTTGGGCTTCAGAAGATTAACGAGTATAAGTTTGTTTGTTGTTTGATGTTTTCCCTTCTGCAGCACCAATCCTGTTAATATTTCAAAATTTAAAGGGCATGTAGCTGTATGAAACTTTTTATAATTTGTTCACTATTTTTGTTTTTGTCTGTCACTTGCAACTGAAGTTCTTGTTCTACTCCCCCAATGCATGTTGAAACACCCTCTATTTAGCTATTCAACACATCAATGGTGTTCACATTTAAATTCTAATCCGGGTCAAAATTTACCAGTCAAATATAACGATGTAGTCTATATATGTACAGGTTGAGATGACAAGTTCAACACCGTATATCCCAACATGCTTTTGGAAGAACAACTGTTTCAAGAACATGAAGTTGACATTAAGGGTAAAAATGGTCAACTGTTATCAAACTTTACGGCTACTCGTCCTTTCAAACGTAATTTATAGGGAAAGAATTCTATGAATAGGTGAGTGCTGAGCAGAAATTAGACCTATCTCAGTAACTTATACCTGATGCAATTCTCGAGTGCTTTATGGATGTGACAGTTGAGCTTTTAATAGAAAATAGATATTTGATACCGGGATTTGATATATCTCAATGATGGAAAACTGTCAACATCCGGGGTTTGCAAATGTATATCACGGAAGTATATCGTTAGCGGTATCTCTAATCAGATATGGAGGTCACCGGAAATGTTCGTCAGGCTGCGGTCGAGGTTAGCGGAAATACTTGCCAAGTTTCTGCCGGTGGAAATCGTTACGATTTCGTTGAAACGAAGCCACAGTCTAAAGCAGGGCAAACTCTGAACTTTAGCATGGCATCAAAAGATTACGATGGGTCATTCTGCTATGACGAGCGGATATCCGACATATTCAACAGCTTTCAGAGATGAGTTTTTGCTTCCTGTACAAGGCTCTATCATAAATGACACAATTATAAGAGACATCGTAAACTACCGGCCCTCACATGAGATTAAGAAATAAATAGATCAATTATTATTAAGCGAGGGCGTGGGGGACACAACCCTCGCTCATCGAAGGGCATGTAAGGTACATGACCGTCGTTCACCGATCGGTAATAATCATATAGATTCACTGGATACCAAAATATACAATCAGACATCATGTACATTTCTGATGGTGAAACTTATCTCGCAATCGTTTCGAAATCGATGTCAGAAAATATTGTTGATCATTCGTTCCCCACCATACTTGTTTTCTAGAATAAAGATAAATGAATAAATTGGAAGCTACATCTTACACTACAGGGAAAAGTACGAAATTCACCGTTCATTTCGATAACATATGCGATATTTCAAAAAAAGACGTATTTTCTATAAACGGTCTCGTCTTCCTTTATTTAAATTGGGTCTATGACTTTGCCTTTGACTGCTGTGCGACGATGACCACTGCCAAATCGCCTACCGTGTTGACCTTATCAGGGGATTAAATCAAACAGTCAACATCTCGTGATTTATGAATGTCCCCCTGTCGTTGAAGTGGAGGTAAAAGGCCATGAGAACTACCAAATGCCTGCAGCACTAGTCCTTGTATGAGGGAGGAACAGCAACTAATTTTGGCTTTTATACTTCTCATATAAGGCGAATATTCGCGAGTCTCTAACACCTGGTATAATTATATGGCTTTGTGATTGGGCTTTGAAAAGATTGTAAATTACATAATGCATGGCATGCTGGGTTCACCGGAGAGATTACACGATACTACCTCCGAGAATTACCATGTGTTTTATTTCTGACAATTTATGATAATTCCAAACGTTGGGTGTTATGTGAGATATGCGTCAGAGGAACTACAATTATTTGATATAATTTGATACAATTATGTCCATGAGCCCATGTAAAATTCTTCCAAAGATGATCAAAGCGTTATATCCGAAAATCCAGACGATGTTCCATGTATTGCTACCACCTGGAATGGATTCGGACTAAATGAGGGCCAAATTCAAGGACGCCCTCAGAGCGAGAACATTCGTCTCTGCCTCTGTGTCTGTTTCTCTGTGCCCATGTCTCTCCGTCTGTCTCTGTCTTTCCGTCTTTCTGTCTGTATGTACGTCTGTTTGTTTGTTTCTCTATGTCCCTGTCTTTCTCTTCATTCACTAGTTCTGCATATCTCTGTTCTGTCTGGCTCTGTATCTCCGTCTCTGTCTCTCTATGTGTATATATCTGTCTGTCAAGGATCCCCCTCTCTCGCGTGCGCGACTGCAATAAAGTACGTACATTCAAGAGTTTTGTCACAACGAAAATGCATCTGAATTTCATCATGCATTCTTTAAAGCAGCATATGCACTCTTATGTTTTATTTCCTAAAGGAAGTGACAAGCTGTTTTCACAATCAGTCAATCTTGATAAGGATCTGGTGAAAATAGCTCAATCCTTTTGCCTAATACACATAAATTTAGAAACACCTGGAGTACAGATAAATGCCTACCAATTGCATGACATGTGCTGTATGTACTATAGAAAACGTGTTAAACATCATTCTGGGATAACCTGTAGCCGGCACACAGTGGAAACATTGGAATCATAGACAAACGTTCACTGAGATTAATGTAGTCTTCATAGAAACATCTAGACTGATGAAGAGCCTCAGCTCGAGAAGGGTGGGGGCGTAGAGAGCGTCCTCAAGCGACGGATCTTTCAGTCTGAGAAACATCCGGCGTTCTCGGAACTACACACTTGTTCTTAATGTGAAAGAAAGTCCCCATTATCTAATCGAATTTCACTTCATACTGATAATGTTTGTCTTTTCGAAGAAGTTATTTTCTGTGACTGTGAATTTCATGGCTTATTATGGAACAAGCCAAATTACATTCATTTGAACGTCTTCATTGAAAACCTGAGACGGAACTACTTAATGTTGTGTAAACGAAATTCGTCGCGTATTGGAAGGAGTTTCGCTCTGTGGTGAGCAAAATCGCACGAACTGTGCACGATTCTCATTGACCGATCAGATTTTAAATGCTTTGCAGTTAAAACTTAACAAAACCTGTTTGAGCAATTTAACGGATTTTCGCACTTCAAAATATCTTGGAAGGGGCAATACTGTAGGTCTAAAGAAATTATGAGCTTTTTTGTCTTTGCTACGATTCCCTGATGAGCTAACATTTTGATACATCAGAGGCTTTGCTGACTCGTGGACTGTTATCACTGGTCGATGCCAGTCTTGAGGAGATTCTTGATTCTGGGAAGTACGCTATGAGACTCAACAGAGTGGAACGCAGTCGATCGAGTTTTATTGTCGTAATGTGAAAGTTACATTTTTCAAAGGAATCATGTAGATTGACTGTAAACACTTTCAAATCATAACTAAACTTAAAATAATAATTGCCCATTGGTTAAATGTAAAACACGTATACTCCTATTTCAAAATACATCACATATAAATATCTTAAATATCTTTTCATTGGGCACAAAACTTTTATAATCTTCAGCTATTATACATTTTTAAATGCAAACTTTATCGTCCTATGATCGGCGTCTATAGTTATGAAGTATTTATGGCCAAGCTTCATGTTAGTGGCCTGCAAAATCTAAATACAAGGTACAGTCATAAAGGAGTGCTGTTAGTTGGTGCATACCGCAGACTTTCCATTCTCGGTGATGGTGTAAGGATAAGTAAGGAAATGTACACAAGAATAACAACGTTGTAGACGAGAAAATGGACAAAACGAAAAAGACATGATATGCTAGAGGTCCGTGTAATATCAAAACTTAAAAAAAAAAACCGACAATAATTTGAAAACCTCGAATTTGATTCCAAGCAATAGTTTGATGAAAAATGTCCCTGTAGACAGACATAAAAAGCTACAGATATGGAATAAACCCCACATTTACTTGTGGCATTCCATTAAGCTATGAGCACCTTAAAAACTAACAAGGCTAATTTACTTCAATATATCATTTTCGTAGCTATTCATGCAGATATATGGACTTAAGGTTACGGAGACGATGGCACTTCAATATATATTTGAGACTATTGTTATTATTATTGTTGTTGTTGTTGTTGTTGTTGTTGTTGTTATTGTTTCTTTCAGTTCAGACTTAAAGTCTATATAAACCAATAGAAAATAGGACCAATACATTTCGAAGAAGATTGCAGAGTGCTGATACAGCTGTACATGCGGTCACTGCCACAGAAACAATCTCTTAATATCTCATACACATGTCTAAACATAACATCTCACTATATATAGCGGAGGCCTAAAAAGCGTTCAGGGTTCTGACACAACGCCAGCCATCCACTCGTGATAGGTGTGCAGTTTGGAGAAAACGACAGGATAGACGCCACACATGTGTCCCCAGCTTACCAGTCCCAGCGCAAACCATCGGCCGGAGATCTGAAGATAAAGGACGTGAGAAACGTCTTGATTATATCGGGTTAAACGGAAGTCATAACAAAATCTAGACAAACATCATCCTTGTCAAAAGATTTACACACAAACGGTATTTATCAATTTGAGCAGGCCAAATAAAAATGAAATAATGTGTGTTTCCGGTAACGGAAGCCCGCCGACACAAGACATTTTTCCACACTTTCAAAGATTGTCGGGTAAATAATCTAAAGTTTACCCTATTTCATGGATTTCAGCCGACAAAAATGAAACTAAAAAAAGAATCCTCCTATTTACCCACCCTAATTTAACCGGAAACACATGCTTTTTTTATTTGGTCTCACTACAATCCTTCGCTCTGTGTTCATGCAGAAATGTTTTGTTTCAACAATATCTGTTAATGTGCATGAACGCCTTCATGCACATTGGGGTAGAATGCGGGGTGGGGTGGGGGGGGGGCAGATTTTCGCACTCTTAAACTTTTACAATACTGTTTTGGTCTAATTTATTTGGGTTTTTTTCCAATAGAGTTAACATGTTAATTTCAGATATCGGTAAATATTGGGTACGGACAATTATTGTATTGGAGTAACAATGGAATGTACCTGTGTAACCATTGGTGATCCACGGAATCCGCCACACGCGTCGTCTGTCGCTGACGTAGTTTTGGCACAGAACATACTTTCAGTCACTCCACCATAAAATATCCTGTTACAGCTCTCAGTGGTGTTCACGGCGAATGGTATCTGTGAAAATAGCAGAATTTACTTGCTTTTGTACATGTATGCACACCGAACTGTTACAGTCAAGCTTTAAGAACTTCACAAGATATACATGGTCAACAATTATCAACTCTTGGCAGCTTCTATTTAAATGAGTGCAATGGCGTCACTTACGACTGAAGTTAAAGTGTGAAAGCGATCGTGATGTAAGTCAAGAAAACCGAACAAGGTGAGGGATATACATGCGTTCCTGTCATATATCGTCACAATGACACACGAAAACGGTTTGGGATCTTTTTTATCGTAAGCTATTCATTGCACGTTGATAAATATTTTGAATTTACCTAGGATGTATTTATACAAGCAATGGGCAACAATGCGCCATATACCACGTACCGTTTGTACTGTATCGTCGATTGGTTGCTCTAAGGAGTGGACATTTCCAACCCCGGTTACGAAACCCTGGGCTTCGTTCTCCAGTTCATCAGCGGAAATATTGGGTTGCAATAGGCAGGCTGTTGGGAGGGATAAGTTATCAAATTGTGGTCAGAACTTAAGTTTTATCATGATTGTCTATGGTTAATGCGGTATTACTGCAATCTTTTTCATTTAAGGACATTCTGAAGGTGACAATACTGGCGAGTTGATTCGTTTGTCACAACGTGCAGCGACTGTAATTATATCATACCAGTATATTGATGGCGCAAATACTGTGATCTGATTGGTCGACACGTGAAAATAATCGTGCTATATTCGCAATATAGCAAGGTTGAAACAGGAACGAGCTCTCAGCTAGAGAAAAATTCCCTTTAACGCCAGAATTTCAAATTAATATTATTATATATTAGCAATAAACCGCTTTAGCAACTCGATTTTGACCAGCTCACTTCATATATGCACTCGCTATCGTTCGTGCACGTACCGTCGCTGGGTGTGGTTTGTTGCTTAAATATAGGTACAGTATATCAGTATAGTCTACCTGGTTTAATAGAATCTGTGTGCTCCACCGATTCAACGAGCTTCAATAAGACCACGTCATTCTCACGTGTTAATTCATTATAGTCAGGGTGAACTTGTGTTCTCTCCACCGTGTATTCCCTGGCATTATCTTGGGGAGATGCCAGGTCAGTGAATTTCACTTTGAGCTGGTCTGGAATCCACACTTGCAAACACGAAGCCAGGGACACAATCCAGGACTTGTTAATCAGCACACCGTTGCACATCGACGGATAGGCGTAACGTGAATTCTGGCGGACGATTTGAACCATCCATGGCCAGTTGTCCGGGGTAGACTTTCCATTGTCAATCCAGCCACATTCATCTACCAAGATGGTGTAAGAAAACAACAGCGTTAAAACCATGTTTACAACGATATCTTCTGCATGCGTGCAAGTCACATAGTTACACACGAATTGTTCAGACTATGTACCTTACGTTGTGCATATGAATTGTTCTGAGTATCAGAGACGAATTGTGGCACACAGAATTCTGCAATGTCAGATATACCTACTCAATGGGTAGAATAAAATGACACAACGAAAGGATAAGAGACGATCTAAACACGAAAAAGACTCTTACGAAATGACTCATCTTTCAGTGGAATTTACTTCAATTGTGTTATAATTTCAAAATATTGTCAAGTGTAGAAGGGTGACCTTTCATTACCTGAACTTATCGGCGATGTGATGATCTCTCCGACAGTTGTCTCCGTTGGACTAGCTATTTAAAAAAAAATGAAAAAAGCGTAAAAATCGCCACAGAAAAACATTCACAGATTACAGCCACTGTCAGGGAAAGATGCCTGGCTATTGGTATGTCATTAGCTAGAAGAAGTTATCGGATTTTAAAATTATAACAATCTGAAACGTGTGAAATAATTTTGCTAGGTCAAAATGGGAAATAATAAGCAGAAATCACACAAATTCTACTTTAGCCTAAGGTATCGAAAATAAATCTTAAATTGTCATCAGAGCGACATTTTACTGTAAAACGAAGTAATTAAGAATCCAGACTGTTGTGGCGTTGTTTTGGCACCGAACTTTAGATCGCGTCTTCAGTTGATGTAATATTTGGCAGGATTAGAGCATTGTACGGATATCCGTGACTATCTCATCACACTACAAACACACTCTTTCCCATGTAAAGTAAAATTCATGGATATTCCTACCGTCATGGCATGAAAATGCACTCCTTTGAACTTCTTTGATCCAGTCGTGAAATTTATCTACCCTGGTGAAGACACTGGGTTTGGTGCTAGCACAGTCCAATCCCCAGCTAATTATACCAAGTAGGTACCATCGAGTGCCAATCTGAAATGGGAAAGAGCTACCGTCAAAAAATGTCGGTGAACATCTACAGATATATTATAATGCTATAAGCAACCAACCTGCAGCAACAACAGCAGCAGCAGCAACCACCATTACACCCACCACAACAAGAAGAAGAAGAAGAACAACAACAACAACAAAAACAACAACAATGACAACATTTTTGTTGATTGCTCTATGGAAAAGGCATGCCCATCATTCTTTTTCAGTCTCAGGAAGAATCACGGACAGGAAAAATTTCTAAGATTATTTGCCAATGGATTCCTCCTGCTAATAAGAAAACCTTGTCACACTATGCTACATATACTTTGAGTTAAGCATTTTCCAGGTAAAATGATTACCACTGCAATATATGTACTTTGTTGATACTAAGACATGCTGTAACATACAGTATGAACTGTGATCGAAAATTATATACTAGTACTTACCTGACGCACGAAAGGACCACCGCCATCACCCCTGCACGTATCTCTTCCATAGTTATCTGAGTCTGCGCAAAACATGTTGGAGGTGATGAGATGTTCATCGTGACTTGATACACACGTCGACTGACGAGTTACCTTAAGCTTGACCTGTCAACAAAGGAAAAGGCACGTCTGAGAAAAAATGTTCATGGTCATGTGAAACAGTCATTGCCTAATTCCATTACGTGTTCAAGAAGTGACAATATTATGATAAATTTACATTGTAAACATTATTTTTCAAACGAAATGGGACTTAAGTTTCCCACTTTGATATTGGTTTCTCTGATAGATCTTTTTACATTTTAAATTAAACTTTTAACCAATTAGATTCACCGCACAGGATAAGGCAATTTACATATCCTCGAATCAGAGACATATTTTTAGACTCAAAGATACTATAACAGTAACATAGCTGCACATTCGTATTATGGTACCAATTCTTTGCCTAGAGAAGGGGAAGAAACAGCCATTATCAAAAGTCCTGACCAACTACATATTGTCGATTATCTCAAAAACAAGATGGCGAAAACCCAACTTGCAGTATACGCTTTCAAATGAATCCACACGAGTAGCAGATCAACGAAGACATTGCAAACAGTTTATTAGTGTGTGAATTCCTGTCTCCAAGATATTTCTACCTTAAGCTTATTGGGGGCGCACTTCGGTGCTCCGTCTTACCTTTCGCAAATCCGAGGAGAAAGGGTGTGATTCCGTTCTACCCCAACCTGTGGCCCACCCTGCTTTGCGGTCTTCGATCATTTTTTCTGCAGTTTTCACGGGCGGTAAACAGACTTTGTGAACATGGAAAAATAATTAGATAAATGAGTAAGTAACTAAGTAACTGAGAATAAAATACCATACTTGATGTGTTTATCCTTCCACTATGATGCAGATAGATAGATAGATAGATAGATAGATAGATAGATAGATAGATAGATAGATAGATAGATAGATAGATAGATAAAGTAGATATATATATATATAGAGAGAGAGAGAGACAGACAGACAGACAGACAGACAGACAGACAGACAGACAGACAGACAGACAGAGAAAATAGCGTATGTTGTCTGGGTATTGATTGTAAGTGAACAGATGCAGTAACATCATCTGTTCACGTCATATAGATCAGTGACTCGACTTTCATAAACAGTAGCTTCAATTTGTAATATTTCCTGAAGATTAATGATTACAATATATAGCAGTCTAACAAGAAATATGATGTTACTACATACCAGAAAAGGTCTGGTATTGGACAATGAATCATCGATGACAGGACCGTAGCCTGACCATATTACCCGGGGTGGGGTGGGGGAGAGGCAGAACCTATAGCCTAGCGAGGATTTGTGTAATTAAGGTAGCGGTAAAGGCTATTTTTGCACCAATTCTTTTCTCAGAGTTAATGTCAAGTTTCAAGTGTTAGAATCAAGATATTTAGTTCAAATTTTCAGGATAACTCCCTTAGTTAATACTTTCTCCAAAGAATATAAAAATTGTATATTTGTAGCCATGATTTTGAAATATGACACCAATCAATATTAAAATTTAATTTTTCATATTTTTTACATATTTGAATTTAATAATTGGATAGTATTTATATTACCAAATTAGTTATAAATATGTTGACACTATTAATTGTAAGATTTGTACGGCAGGATTTGTAAATAAAATTTGTTTTTTGTGATTTTACATGGGTGTACATATCAAAAAATTATTAAAAATTCTTTCAAATTTCGAAATGTGATTTTTCAAAAAGTACTTCAAATATGCCGTACAAATCTTATCTGTAACCTTGTTAATAGGCTGTAAAAATTCCATGTCCATATCTCATTTCAAAGGTTGGATTAAATTGGTGTAAAATTATGTAGGAAAACTGTTATTCTGTCAAAAATGTTGAAAACAAGCCATATATGCACCCCTCTTTTGAAGTCGCAGAGCAGTCTTTTTGGTAAATCTCACTTTTGACACCTCTTTGACACTCAAAGAATCTAAAAATGCATTTACAATAGCAGTAACGCATTCTGAATGCAAGCACTGCCTTGTCAAACTTTCCTGAAAAACAGTAAAAAATGACTTTCCCTTTTCAAACATTTTTTTAAAAGCTGGGGGACCTCTACCATAGTTAATACACTAAGGACTCTCCAACTTCCTCTTATATGGTCAGTTTTTCAAAAGTTTCAACGGGCTATAACTCTGCAATGCCTATGACCCCAAATGTCTAGTTTTTTTTATTCCACAGAGAATGTTGACTACTTTTATACCTGACGCTCTAGCCTTTACCGCTACCTTAACATAAGTTTACATATTGACTGTGGGGAAACTACCAGCCTACGTCTCTGATTAAACCCGAAATTTGAATGGAAAATTATACGTGCGTCAACCATGATAGAAATACTTATATCCCTGTATTCGATACTGAAGAGTTTTCTTTGAAACTCCATCAGCGCTATTTCGTTTCACTGTGACAGAGTACAGTAGTTGCCTGAGGGCGCTTGACGTCAGACCGGACACGAATTCGAACACAATGTAACGTAATGCGAAAACTGGCGCTTATTTATAGCGATGTTATAATAAGCGTCAATTTCCGATATTCCGAGAAATAATAACTTTCGACATGTGATAACGTCAAATTTCCGGTGCCGTGAACGATAAATCTTTTCCGTCGAACAATAACTCCAGCGCGCGGGTCCGAAGACAAGAAACTAGAATCCTCCGTTTATTAACTTTTATATACCGACTCACTGGGTGAATAACTCTGTTGGTAGCCATAATTTGTCATGTCAACCAGCCTATGTTAAAGCCCAGCTGCAAACTAACACAATTGCCTAGGGTGAACTGCAATTGAACCACGAGTTGCGCACGTTTACCTGTCGAAACATGCATCGTGCCTAGCAGTCACACGAAGACCCTCAGGAGATTGCCCGGTTATGAAATAATTTCTTGGCGGAAAGAGGGCTTAAAGTTTTTGTACTCTAATGTATTACCGGGTAAGTTGTTAGTAACATCACGAGTTCAATCTCTAAATGTTGATTTTATATCTCTTCGACTTACTTGGAGAGATGGCCTCATTGAACTGAACTATGGTCTTCAGCCGTATGAGGGCGACATCGCCGTCAATAGTTTGCCGATCGTATTCCGGATAAACCACAATTTTCTCCACGTCCACCACCACTTCGCCACTTTCGCCAACTTGCCTGTTTATCTTCCCCAGGTGTACTTTGGTATTGCCAGGCGTCAGGGAGAATGAGTGGACGCACAGAGCTGACGTCACCACCCAGTAGTGATTCATCAAGCTCCCCCCGCAAATTTCGCCGGTGTCCATTCTTCGAATCATGGCCATCCAGGGCCACTCTCCTTTGCGGGACCCTTCCCCGCCAAAAATCCGGCTTCTGATCGGTGCTAGAGTCTGAATTCCGCATACATCTAGGGATAAAATGTCACGATGTATCGACAATCAAGAAGAACTGATAGAAACTTTTGGACGGCTTTTCTCATGATTTGATAGCAACACTTTTTTCAATACGAAGCAGATAACATGTATTCAGGACACGTTTTACGTGTATGTAGTTGTTTATAAATAAATAAATAAATAAATAAATAAATAAATATATTAATAAATAAATAAATAAATGAGTGAAAACTTTGACTGTTTGTGGTTTATTGACTTTTCAAGGCATGTCATAATGACGATCATGATTGAGTAAAGCAATTTTGCTAATACTCCAGCCGGTAATAGAAACGTGCTTGCCCCATTCATTCATTTCCCATGATGAGCGAGCCTGTCCAACATGATTTATTGAAATGAGGTCGAATATCAGTATCTGGTTCCAGACTATTCTTGTTCAGCACTTTATTTCTATGGGACGAAATTTGATATATTAAGGATCATTTACATTAAAAGTTTTATGGTCACCGTTCACTGCAGTGTGTCTGTACGTTTAACGATGATATTGAAATTGGGTCATATGCTAGGTCATTGATGAAAAGAGGACGCCCTTTACCTTCCAAAGCTGAATTCTGAATGTCCACATCGTTGTGTTTCGATTCTCCGTTGACACGGGTACACGTGTATGTCCCACTATCAGACTCTTTTGTATCGACCAATAACAGATTTCCACTATGCAAATGGAACAGTCGACTCTCGGTGTGGGCTTTGGATACGAAAATCGACAGGTCGTCTTTCGTCCAATCCGGGTCGACCCTATGATCTCCCCTGGGACACTGCAGCTCCACATAGCGCCCACTAACATCTGCTATATCAATACGATCGTCTACAATAAAGTAATTAATACTGTAAGAATATACTTGACAGTAAATTGATTGTAACATTACTTTCCACGGAACACTGTAATAACGGACAAAGAATTATGACAGAAATTATTGGAATTATTATTCATATTTTGATCATCTTATTTTGTACATAATAACGCGCAATCGTACGAGTTGGGAAACAATTTTCACTCGGTGACGTCACGACTACAGACATTTATTCCAAAACAAGATTGAAGCATATTATTATTTTATGAGCGGTATTGACAGATTCGCTCAACTCTGTTTAACCTTTTGAGCGCTGTAACTTTTTCCCTTCCAAAATTTTAGTGCAACATTTTACCAAATTTTATGAATTTTTATGTAATTATTTTGATAATTTTGAACCAAATGGAAATCACCTTTCCTTGGCTACAGTTCTTTATCAAAATTTTGGCAAAAAATCTAAAAAAAAAAATTGACTGAGGTATATTCTGTAAAGGTGACAAAAATTGACTTTTGGCGCTCAAAGGGTTAAGGTTTTAAGAGTCAGTGCTAGGGAGTATTGTAGAGACAACAACAACAAAGTGCCGAGTGTGTTTCGCCTTTTTAGCATCTCGTGGAAAAGTGACTGACGAATATATTTGATATTTGCAAATGATCACAAGAAACATTAAATAGTCAAGTAAACGTCGATACATTTCCTCAATAAAGTAATGTAACAGTTGCCAGTTTTGCTTGCGATGACACACAGAGGCGATCGTTGTGTAAGACGATATTGCTGTAAAGGTGACAAAAATTGACTTTGGCGCTCAAAGGGTTAAGGTTTTAAGAGTCAGTGCTAGGGAGTATTGTAGAGACAACAACAACAAAGTGCCGAGTGTGTTTCGCCTTTTTAGCATCTCGTGGAAAAGTGACTGACGAATATATTTGATATTTGCAAATGATCACAAGAAACATTAAATAGTCAAGTAAACGTCGATACATTTCCTCAATAAAGTAATGTAACAGTTACCAGTTTTGCTTGCGATGACACACAAAGGCGATCGTTGTGTAAGACGATATTGCAATACAAGCCCAACGCTTATGGTTCACGTGATGATTCGTTTGACGACAATTTCGTTGATGTTTTCATAAAAACTGAGCGTCAGTGCATAAACAAAATAATGTGGCTTTCTGGATAGAATGGACGACACATCCTGGCAGTGCGGTGACGCGGCCGCTGACGACACATATAACAGGGCGTGGATTTCACAATATACTAAGTTGGCGATGCGAAACACTTAAACGTTTTCGGGGTGTATTTATGGCGTCATAAAGACGTCCACTCTCGAGTGATAGCGGTTATGCGTGCGGTTGTTTTTAAAATCCGTGCACAATCTCCGCCAGTCTAATGACCCGTGCAACTTGACCTCGAGTTACTGTATTGTGATAAGTCCGTTTCTTTGTTTTGACACAATGCACAACGAGCTGATATTTACGCGTGTATAGAGTGTTCCATCCGTTTATTTTTAACACGCCTTATGAATCTCCATCCCGGAAGGGCATTTCTTACATTACGGTCGTTTAGTCGAAAGAAACTTTTGTATTCGAGGCGGATGTAAACACCATCCCACGGGCTGAAAAAGCTGGTTGCAACTATTATGCAATGTCTCCGATTTTATATCTTCCCCCAGGCGTGCTTTAACAAAACATCTACCACAAATACATGCGAAAAGAGCTGCTTTTGGAAGAACAATGTCATTGCAGCAGAACAGTAAACCTTCTAAACAGATAGTATGCAGGGTTGTAAGATAAGGCCTTCGCTCTCAGTCACAGAACAGATCATCCGTGGAGAAATGATACAAGACTATGAGGGGGTAGAGAGAAGAATTGTACAAGTTCGCTGCCAAGAGGTAGATGAACTATTTGGTAATCTTTACGTTATCAGTCTGGCCAGAGTACAATTTTATCATGATAAAGTATTATTCCAGACAGCAAGAACCGCTTCATCGTAATCTTAATAACCCGTCGAGATATTTGCTGTCTTAAATCAAAACTAGCTGTAAATAACTGTTAATATTCACGCAGTAATTTTTAGAAGGAAAAATATAAATTACACAAAACAAAACAAGACAAGACAAGACAAGACGGGTTTCATGGATGAAGATGTAAATCTACGTTGAAAGTTCTGTGAGTAGGCAACAACATAGCACCAGAGGACATCGTAATTTTTGAACGATAATGCATCGTCGTAAACTACGCGCCTCTTTACGGCAACAGTTCAGCGCTACCCGTTAAGAGGTGCTCTGGCTCGCGAGAATGCGATAATGTAACTGCAGATACTTGCCTTTTGCTCCATGAATAGCGGAAAACAGGTGCAGATATAGAGCCAGTGTAAAAACACGAAGTCCAACGGTCGTCATAGCCAAGGCCATCTTCTTGTCAGTTCTGTACGTTGTGCAATAGTAGTCTACTCGCGAAAGATACCAATTCAGTTATACTGCCGTATGAGCTGAATCCCTCCCTATTATATGATCGGGTGGCGTCACCGGCAGTCACGTGACAATATTGAATTATATGGAGGTTGTGAGGTTACTTTCTATTGGCCATAAAAGTCGAAGCATAACGCTAAACACATTTACAAATATCATGAGGTAAGAAAGTTCTATGAAATTTACATATGGTTCGATGAGATTTAGTCTGCGCATGCGTTCATCGAAACTCAATTTCTAAACCAGAGGCGAACATTTTGTTTCATCTTCTATTTCATTCTGGCAATTCTATTGTGAGATATGACGGGCAAACTTTTTAGTTGCAGACTGGAAAGCCTTGTGAGGTCTCTAGGGGTTTATTGTAAGAACACTGAAGCCTTTTTACACTTTTGAGGCACAGGAAAATTCACACTACGGCAGAGAAGTTATTTTCGGGTTGAGTATCCAAGCTTCAGTATCAGTTTCTTCTAAGTATTCATTGAAAGCAGTATCCACTTTCACTTATTGCTTTCTGAGAGAAGTTGCTCTTTACTTTGATTAAAAAAAAACATGCCTATGTCGCTCTTCTTTATCATGACGAAATAGAGTTAAATTCATTTGTGTGTACATAGTATAGGTTATCTGTTCAAAATTCAATACTCCAAATTTTTTATCTTAAGAAGCTAAATCGCAATCTGTCGCCGCTTCGCGACATGATAATGGTGAACTCTGTAAAAGAGGTTATTCATTCTGGACGTAACAACACATTTTGTGAAGTATTCCCCATATTGACAATACAGAAAGTTACTGACGAGTTAGTCCACTCGATAACTTATGAAAAGTTTCCAAGGCAGGGAAACGATACGTTAGTATTAGCTGGAATTCCCTCGTGTAAATTTCACTTTCACAACGTAATCGATCAATTAATGAAAGGCATGTGGGTCGTTCAGGGAGTGTTCAGTTATTGTAGTAGGCGTAGGCCGGGAAAGCCGCCTGGTTCTTCTATCAAAATAGCACCAGCCCCATCCCAATCACACATGTAAATGATGGACCCCGTAGAAAACGATAAAATTTCATGAAACCCACCATCGCGCCACTGCTGAAGTCAAGTTTGATGACCTTGTTGAAATTTTTGCTAGTTTGCGTCATATACAATCATGACATGTTGAAATGACCAGTATCACCACGGCGCAACAGGCAGCATTTCCATTTAAAACCAATTTAACACTAAAATTTGATTACAAATGAGAGCAATGGTGACTATATACACTTTGCGTTGACAATTCTCCTGAGACTGCGCACTTCTCCATAATCTAATTACATAGTATACTATGTCTCGGGAAGAGGTTCATGAATAAAAGTATAAACTATACTTTGTGTTGTACTTTATTATTTTCGGCAAATCACAGATATTTGTTCGGTTCAGAAATATTATAATGACATCACGCATTTCATTTTACCCACTACAAAAGGATCAAAACTCAAGTGGCAATTTGCTTTAACTTTTGGTGATTTTTTGCTATTTTTGTTGTTAACGTTAACTTTGCCTGCAGTTTCTTGTTCTACTCTCCGAAGAGTGTTGAGGTAAATAGTATTCAGTTTGTCAACTCAGCCTGTACTCAAGGTAGGCTACACTGTTAATGTTGACGAGTCAACTTCTGTATTGACAAGAATTCTAATGTAAATAATAACTGTGCATTCAACATGTACAGGCGATGCACGTGTGTTGACATGACAACCTAGATACGGCAGAACAAGAATTTGAAATTGACAAACAATACAAAAGCGGTGAAGAAATCAACAAAAGTTACTGTTGCTGGCCCTTTTAATGACATTATCCAATGCGAAAGAGAAGTATTTATTATTAAAAAATGTATAAATGGGGGATTTTTTAAAAATCAAGTGACATCCAAAGTGTACTGTGCGTAAAAAAATAAACGAGCCTACGATTTCAGGTGAACTTGTCCTTGTTTTCTTCCAGTCCACCGCGAGCCATCGTAACTACATGTAAACGCCCAAAAAGGGTGTGAATAGGAACAAAAACGTGTGTTTATACTCTTAATTAAGAAGGGTATGGCACATGTCAGCTATAATTGATATAGACATTGAATTTCTTTCACCATATAAAGGAACAGATGATAAGCAGAGTCTTTCATCTGGTATGAATGTGTCTTTACCAGGAATCGACGGAAATACACTCGATTTGGTGAGCGGAAGTGCTCGTCTGGTACCGGGCGAGGTCGGTGGAACGTTTTGTCCTGCTAGGGTCAATGGTCTGGAAATCACCGTAGGTACATTGACCCGAAGTATTGTAGCCACAGTGATAATGACGTTATTTACAAAATGTGACTTAGACACTTAGAAAGCATGCTTAATTGACAATTCTCATCTCCGTTTATGTTGTAAGACAGGCCGACTGAACAGTACCTTAGACCAGGGCTCTTCTCATTGACAGTGGACCCATGCATTTTGGGCAGTCAAAATGGTGTTGTGGATCACAAGCGACCTGGCAGCCGAAATAGACCCGCTGTAACTTTTTATGAAAGTAAAAAAATTATTAAAAAAACAAAAGAATCACAGCATACCAACCCTAAATTACATTCAAAGAAGACATGACTAGGGGAAAACTGCCCATTCCTTTGACACTTCATATAGATATGCATTGTGATATGTAATGTAGTGCAGGCTACTAATTGTGATATTCGCTTAGGGGCCGTCGATAATTAATACATGCGCATGGTAAACGCAACTGATTGCGGTTGGCCTCAAATCGGTTCAAACATGGAGGTAGGAAGCTACCTACATGGTTCAAATCACCAACGGTCATTGATTCCCTACCACAAACGCTTGAATTTCCTAAAAAATTGTCTTCCAGTCGCGTTAGACTTTGAATATAACCACAGAGTTCGAGCAACTTCGAGCTGACCGCTTGGCAGTCTGTCTGTGTTGTTGCGGCCGGGGAAAACTAAAATGTTGCATTTTCTGGAGCGCGTGCCTGCGTGTTGCCTGTTTGGTGTCCACTTACACAATGAACGCCGCCATAACTTGGCGTCCTTTTAAAGGGAGGCTCCCTCTTTAACGTAAGCTTGGAAGTGCGAAAATCCAACAAAGCCTCATTCTGCATCAGCATACCTACAATCGGTAATTACGTCGCCATGTAAAATTGCAACAAACTTCCACCACCCTCATACCCCCTCTAGAATCAATCCATGTTCAGCGCCAACTCGACAATGACACAACCATTAGAGTGAAATGAATTGAGACAGTGTATCCAAAATGATTGTTACGTTATTTTACAGGTTCACTTAACCATACGTCCAACGAATACTTGTGGGGCGCCGGTGCCGCACTGGCTTTGTATACGCCAAACAATATAGCGCGATATTTGGCTATTTAAAATCCTTTTATATAGCGAGATGTCGCGATGTAGTGAGATTCTTGCACAGGCTAATCGAAATACAGCCAACACGCCCCCCCTCTCCATCTTAACGTAGAATTTGCGTTTACCATGCGCGTGTTTTAACTTTCCACGGTCCCTTATAGCGAACTATATAAGCTAAAACTTGTACAGAAGAAATGCACAACTTTGTATATTCTAATGACAGATGATAAGGATGTGATTGTTATCATAACATTAATTATGTATCCAGAGAAATTAAGAATTTGAATTTCAAACCTCCGAGATAAGCGATGTAAAGCAGTTCTGACAAAAAAGATTAGTCAAAAACATTAGTATTTGCAGATTTCATTTTCATTTAAAAGATAACTGAATGTCATTCGTGAAAAGTTATAAACGAAATTTGTTTGGTATTGGACAATCAGTTTCAGACAAGCATTTATTGAAAGAAAATTGAGCAAAATATATAAAAAAATTAAACAAATTTGAATATGTAAATTCTATGTTAATTTATTGATAATGACAGGCACAAAGACAATGTTATGACCAAATGTGTGAATCTTATCAAAACAATAAACATTTGCAAATTTCATCACTATTAAAATAAAATTAAATAGGGTCATCCTTTGCAATGTGTAAATCAAATGTGATTGATATTGGCTGAGCAATTTTAGTGACAAAATATTGAAGAAAACTGAGCCAAAAAAGAGAAAAAATATCGTCAAAACTTTAAATATACAATGGTTATGCTAATTTTATCACATCTTCATAAGAGATAGAATTCCTAAGATACTGCATCTTGATATTCAAGGCTGTTTGACCAGTTGCATAGAGAAAGCCATGTTTTGACCAGAAATTAGAAAAAATAGACCAACGAACTTGCATTTGCAAATTTTATCATCATTTGAACAAAACTGAATGGGTTTGTCCCGACAAACTGACGACGGGCCAAATTGGATTGCGCATTTTATCACAATTTGGACAAATCGGATTTAAGTCACACCTAAGAACCAGAGTACCAAATATAAAAGTAAGTGACGAGACTGGCTGTTTTAGAAGCTTTGATTGCCAAAAGTTGACGGATAATGACGCGTACGGACGACGGACAGTGGACGTAAGACGACGACGGACGTCCATATGTCCATGCCATCACCATTGGTACTGTCTTTTAAAAAATCAAGCTGCGATTTGCTAGATACTAGCTTTACTGTGTGTCCTGCTTTGGCGTTTTCCTTTGGTGTTTGTTTCCTTAACACAGAAGAATAAGTGTTCTTTGATGGAAAATAAACCCTCTTTGCCCAGTAAGTTTGATGATTAAGTTAGAACGCGCCTCGGGAACAGATATTCAGACTCTCAAACTTCTACAAATCTTGTCTGATCAACCACTTGTGGGCTCATTTTAAATCTCTTGGTGTAAGAAAACAATGCATCCTCTTAGTTTTTTGAAAATCGAAAATCGATTTTTCTCCGTAGAGTTAACACAGGGATGGCGGCCATTTTGAATTTCAAACATCGGTAAATCTTGGGTAATTTGTTTCTCTAGTACCGAACTTTGCACGGCGACCCCCGATTTTTATTCGTGATTTTGAAAGAGAATGGTTGAAAGTTTCTTTGAGGAAAGTTTGAGCAAAAATTTAAGTCTTTCACTTTCGAAGCGTATACTACCTTAAATGGCCGCCCATTGAACTGTACACAGCACAAGCCATTCCACTGAGTTACAACTGAGGCAACTGATTTCAATAAACATGACTTCGATTAAGTTTAAATAATTTCTCCTAATTTAAAAGAAATTGCTTCGCCAGAAAGAGCTGATTTTTTTATGTCATTGCGTTTTTATTCACAGCTGTAAAGCAATATATATTTTGAAAACGTAGTAAATGACTTATTTGCTGCAGTGGCTTAGTATTGAAGTATGATATTACCTTTAGATAACAATATCAATATCATATCATGCTTTCAAACCACGATTTGTTACAATGCAAAATCTAGCTTCAGTATGAACACAAGCCTATTTGTTGACTGAATAAATACCACTAGGTCTGACGTGTCTTTCCATTTGATAGAAATGTAAAATGGGTATTATTCTTGATTTCTTTAAATTTGCCATGACACGAGTTTAGTGAGACCTCACTCTGATATATTCCAGCTTGAAAGAAGATATTTTGTTCAAATATTTGCAATTGAAAACTTTAAAACACATTCAGACGTTTTTCACATTTTTATTTCTTTTTTTTAAATTAAAAACATGTTGTGGGAGTTTTACCAGGGAAATGAGCTTTACTGCGTTGGTGTTGCGAGACCACCTATTTCCTGCGTGAAATTATTTCTTACAATATTAATTTCTGAGAAATAATCTTGCTCTTTTGCGGGTTATGAATACAAGCTGTAAGAGTATAGTTGTGCTAAATTTGTGAACACTTAGAAAAGAGGGCTTCTTTTGTGTCACACGTCACAGCGATAATATTATATGTCAGTGAATTCACTGACGTCAGCCTCTTAGGGTGGCGAGTTTTACCACGATGCCATTCTTCACATGTCAGTTTATCGATCAATGAACGCACCGCGTCACTCACCTACCTTCCTACCACATACCTAGAAACCTACATAGATACATACATAAATACATAGATACATAGATACAAACATACATACATACATACATACATACATACATACATACATACATACATACATACATACATACATACATACATACATACATACATACATACATACATACATACATACATACATACATACATACATACATACATACATACATACATAAAAGATACATAGATAGAGAGATAGATAGATTATAGATAATACAAGAGAGAATTTTTAGATAGATAGATAGATAGATATAGATACATACATACATACATACATACATACAACATACATTCATACATACATACATACATACATACATACATACATACATACATACATACATACATACATACATACATACATATATACATACATACATACATACATACATACATACATACAGCTTCTGTAATAAGTTTTGCTTCACCTACAAAACTGCATTAAAACTGGAGCGATAAACAGAGCGATGTTTGAAGCATTGTAAACCACTGACGCTCCGATGAGATAAAAAAGAAAGAACTCAGTCGAATGAACGTAGAGTGATCACTTCTTTTGCTAGGCTTTCTAATACAGTTCATGACTTTATCATCTCTCTTCTTCTGTGGGGTGCCGACATTTCTTTAAGGGTCTAATATTTTTGATTGATGAGAATTGTTCACGAATAGTCACATTGTCAACCACATTTTTGTGTGATATCGAAATATTCTATTAGAGTTTTAATGACAGTCTACCATCGCGTTGAACTCATGTTTCGAAGTCAAAACAAAGCACTTTTGAGTTCGAAATGGAGAATAGGTACTTGACTTGTCGGCGATTGTCTTTAAAGGGGCGATTTATCAGCTTTATCTAAAAGCAAATTGATCAACTTGATAACAAATTTACTGGGAAACAATTAAGGACTAACACCATGTAAATACTCAATGTCAACAAGTACTTATGCGAGAACCTGGCGTTGAGGATTGCGCCTTTAAATTATGTGAACTTGGAGTCGTGAAATGCACTAGCTTATGTACTAGTCTACAGCGGAGACTGTACTGATAGTTTTTTCCATTTGTGATAACTAAACATACCGTAAATTAGGGAGTTCTATAACATTTTCGATAGATCTACAAGTAGTGCAACGATAGCTGGTCTGCATTTTTGCTAATGTCGCAGAAATATCTATTTCGATAATCTTAATTCAATTTTTCGCAAATGACATGTCGCTGTCGATACTTTGTACAATATTTTACCTCGGGATAGACACTGGCTAGAGTGCTAAGGAACATTAATGTTCCATAGGCAACTGAACCCGCAAATGTTTGACTGCTTACAATTTCTAAACCGTTTTCATTTAATGTTGGCTATCTACTTGAACCTTCTATCCTCGATTATTCACCATAAGTTTATGTACAGTTGTAAAGTGTTTATGGACGCGCTCTGAACATCTGTGTTGTAGGGCTGCACAGAGGTCGCCCCGTTTGGTACTAGATGTAGACACCAATAAAACAGCATCTTATCTTTCTTTTTGACCATGCGCAGATCGCGTCACGTGTCTTTACACTTCACTTAATATGTGCCAAAAACGTTTTAGAAATCTTCCAATTACTGTGCCAGACCACATTTTGCTTCCGAGGTCTTATCACAGATTAAAGTTCTTATTGTGCTGTCATTAGTACGGTTTTGCAAACGATTGAAATCAAAAGATATGTGATGTGATTTAAGTTAAATATACAGAGTTAAGGGCCTTCTTTGAGATACACCTGTGTAGTACCCAGATTCTCAGTGCTCTGACAAGTTTGTTGATTTCGCCAGTGACAGCAATTTGTATATTTCTGCTAACGGCGAAGCCTGAGAAGATTTCTGCAAATGGCTTTCAAACAGTGGCCCGGCTTTATTAGGAAAGCGAACATCAGGAATAAGAGTTTATTACCATGATAAAAGAGATAAGACATGATCTGTTTTGCTGCCATTCCAGAATCTCGTCGCTTTATCCGACAAAGTATGAGTGTCATCAATGTCTCATTTACATAAAAGTCATTTGCATTTTTGATATGACTCCGACCGGGATGGCTGTACAAAGAGAATGTGTGTATAAATATACTTACTAGTATACGTGTGTCAAGCATAAAAAATACAGATATCTTAAACGGTAAAACATGCATAAATTGCAAATTTTGCTTATGCATATATTTACTCTTTATGAAAAATGCCGCTAGACTGTGTACATGTGCAAATGTTTTCTGAACATACAAAATATCACATTCAGTCCCTGTTGGATACATGCCAACACGTACTGACTGAGACCGAGAGTGATATATATGCTACCGAAAATGACAAGGGACAGGAGGCCTACATAACGGAGTTTGACAATATAAGTGACGACGGCTGTTCGAGAACAAAGCAGTGAGACGTATTTAGCGAGAGGTCAAGAGTTAAACATACCTTAATGATATCGCACTATAATAAAAGGCGAGCATTCGAACTAAATGTTTGCAAGCTTATCAGTAGTATGTGTTGTTGATGCAGCGACAACATCGGAGTTGAAAATCCTAATAATTTCAGAGTGTCATGGCGGCGGAGAAATTGCCTCGGGACAAGAAAGACGAAGCCGAGTTCGGAAGTCTTGGCGATGCATATATGTGTTACAAGGGTTACCTTTTGCCGCCCTACATGGAAGAAGACCGGATCATAGACAACGAACTGGAAAATTTCCATCTGACGAAGAACGATGTAATCGTCGCCGGATTTCCGAAATCGGGAACGACCTGGATGACAAGAATTCTGCGGGAAATGTACGGTGACTGGGGACTCGTTGAAGTTCACAACAGAACCGTTGTGCCGATGATCGAATGGACCGTGAGTCAAATACACACTGAGGGTGTCGTTGGAATGGCGAAGAAAAAATTTATAGAAGACCCAACGTTGTCGGGGGCCACCCATCGACTGTTGAAAACCCGTCTACCGTATGACCTACTACCGTCTGCGGCAAGAGAAGAGAATTCTTGCAAGTTAATTCACGTGACAAGGAATCCCAAAGACGTCTGCGTCAACTGCTACTTTCTCGAGCGGTCCCATATACCTATGACGTCACCTGGGAAGATTATGTCCTGGGAAGATTTCGTTAATAATTTTTCCCAAGGTCGCGTGGTGTACGGGCCATGGATAACAAGCGTCACGGAGTGGTGGAATCACGGTCCCGATGAGAACGTCTTGCACGTGACGTACGAAGAGATGGTGAGCAAACGCCAAGAAATCGTTCAAACCCTGTCCGACTTCCTGGAGCGACCTCTCTCCGCATCGGATGTCAAACGCGTTGTCAAAGCAACACATTCCGACAGCGTCGTTTACACAATTGATGAAAGCGTCTTCAGGAGAGGAATGGTCGGCGAGTGGAAGAACCATTTTACAGAGAAGCAAAGTCAGCGTTTTGATAGACTAGTCTGTTCAAAGTTGAAATCTAAAGGGATTGAGTTTCTATTTGAACCTTATCAATGAACCCATTCCCCTATTTCACAACATTTTCAAGATCACTTTCAAAAGTCGCCCTTTTTTGCCAGTTTGTGTTAAGTTGAACGAAATACATTGTACCTTCTTCAGATATACGATGAATTCAAAACGGTCTTAATGTATATCATCATAAGTTCCGAAGAATAAGTAATATTCGTTGCTGTCAGTCAAAGTTTTAAGTTTGTCGGGGCAAATATTAGCTCCAATAGCAAGTCTTTATTGTTTATCGTGGATATGACTGTTACCCCCTCCTTTTCATCTAAAGTTTCCTATGTACGGGTTATGTTGGCACAATCGCAGTTTGGGGGCCCATGTTTCAAGATGACGAACCATATAAGTGAAATAGTGTTGTTTTAGAAACAGTGATGTTGAAGGTTAGCGATTTCGTTCTTTTCGTCGAATATATCACAACTGAGTTGAAATACAGTCCTTTATGTACGCTTCTTGACTTGAAGCAAATACATTTTGCCCACGTTTCATTACTATCAAGTTGACGGCACATCGGTATGTTAAGCTATTTCGAGTTTCCCATTCTCATTTAACTTTATTTATCCGTAAACTTTTTTCGAAATGGAACATTTGAAACTAACATGGTCTGCGCATGTCATGTCTTTAGATGTATCTTGAACGTGGTGATATATCAGCCAGTGATGGGTCTCTCTCGTTAAGCCCAGTGACGTCACAAATATGTATGGACTGCGATATCGAGTGCCGTTCGTGTTTGTCTCCAGAACAAACTATGTTTTGTATGTTTTGACCCACATTATCTGCAGTGAACACGGGTCTCTTCTACCCCAACATCATTATCATCAAAGAATACGATATTGACAAGTTTTGTCACATCGGTATTTAGTTTGATTCCCATTACCGAGTTGTGACTTCTTGTTATCTTCAAGTTTAAAAATGATGAAAAGTGACAACCAGGCTAACCATTATAGCTCAACGTTGCTTCCATTTTGTCATAACATGAGTCTGTGTTCTTGACACTTGATGTTCAAGCCTACGTCTAAGATAATAACGCTCAATCAAGCATATGTCCCGGCATTGAGTTTGAAATTTAGCCTACGCAGCCCTTCGATAACTGTTATTTTTCGCACCATCGAGTGTTGATCGTCACCAGATTGTACTGATTATTTTTATTAACATCTGCAATTTATTCGGAATCTTAGGGAGTATGAAGAAGATGAATTTAACCCTCTAGCAGTTTGAACATCTAAATCGAGAGAAACAGATGTTTCTCTTTTACTTAGCGTGATGACAAGGCAAGATTTCGAACTGTGATTGTTCGAAACGTTAAAGAACACGATAATCAAAATATGTTCTGCATATCAGATCAGTCGCTGCTTCGTGTTATTTTCAGTTCTTAACACTACAGCGCAAAAAGATTCCTGTATTACGTTCGTTTCAAATTTGTAAAATTATCTTGGGAAAAAAGTGAATTCATTGGAAATGGGTAAGAGCGATTGCCCTATGTTTAGTTTATACTCGGTCTGTTCACAGTATCGTGACCAAAACACTTATTCCAGTATGTCCGCACACACACTCTCGAAGATTTTACAATCAGTGCAACTGATGAACGTTTTACAATGGTAACTTAGCACACAATAAACAGCGGCAAACGGTAACGATGAAAGTGACACTATTCCTACGATTTCAAAACGAATATTATTGCCGGTCTTTGACCCATCACTGTGAGATGCACAGTTCATCCCAACGTCGGACGCAAAGTTCCCAGACAGGCTATCTGAATAAACTGCACACAAATACCAGGCACAGAGTCTATAAAATCTGTACGGACTTATCATCGGTTATTGTGATGCTAGTTTGTATATGGCGTACAAATTAAATACAATGACTCATGCATGTTTACCAGTGCACTCTGTTCAATCTGAGCGGTACGTGTCACAATTTAACATCACTCCTTAAATGTCCGTGTCTTCGTTACGAGGAACGCATAATGTGCGAAAAGTATTACTGCCACTGAAAATTAATGTGATTCATTGGTTCGTAATGAAACAACACATATCAATATTTGATTTTAGTAACCGGGTAACATCAACATTTATGTGTCATGTTTTGTTTGTTTGTTTGTTTGTTTGTTTGTTTGTTTGTTTGTTTGTGCGTTTGTCTGTCTGTCTGTCTTTCTGTGTTTGTATGTATGTATGTATGTATGTATGTATGTATGTATGTATGTATGTATGTATGTATGTATGTATATCTATCTATCTATGTAACAATTCTCTCTTGTACTATCTACAATCTATCTACTGTATATATCCCTATTTGTCCCTGTACACAAGAGGTTACGTGTGTATGGTATATAAATTTTAATAATTCTATGCAAGAATACGACAGATTTATGTTATATAACATAACGCATGCAGATAGTAATATAATTTTCTAACGAGATTACAGAAACAGATGACGCAATGAGTGCACCTCTTCACTGTCAGTTAATATGACGACGCACATGAACGATCGACCGACACAACTCGATAACGGAACAGGAGTTGTGCATTGCCTTTACAGCTGTCGACATTCCATACCGTCCTTTACCAAGTATTCAAGTTATGGACATGGGGAATGCTGAAATCCGATCTTACTATTGATATGCTTTTTGCTACAAATGATTTGCTCTCACCGATATATTTGTTTGACAGAACTGCTATGGAAATTCAAGCTCTGTCCTGTGGTGGCGCTTTATTCGCTGAAAGACTGCTAATAAATATATCGATAGACAATTTAGCCAATGTCTTCTGTGAATTCAATAATACTGTTTCAATCAATGTTTATCGATACCATACCTGGTGGACAAATTACTTGTTCAATAAACTGGCTAAGAAACATCTTAATCTATTCGAAGACCAGGTCCGTCGAACTGAGAATTGCTAGAAAATCCGCTTCTTTTATTTCTTGCATATTATTTGTTAACGGTGCGAGTTTCTATTTTGCAGCATTTTATGTTGCTTTGCCTTAAACGTACGTGAGTAAACAGTTAAATTCTGTCGTTCTAATATTTTTTTCTGATAGAATGTCATAATTATCCGCTCGCATTCTATCCTATATTCCAACTATCTTGAAGATTCCCATATTTTACCATAGATTGTGATACACTTACAATAAATGCACGTCACTTACTTTTCGGAGTTTTTTTTCTGTCCCGTAAATCAGTATATGCACTGTCCTTCTGTTTGTACTGATCGTTACGTAGCTTGGCAGCCAACTCGGTGAAGGGGGAAAGAAGTTCTAGTCCTACCTGTATAAGGAATCCGAATACCTCTGGATTCCTATTCAGTTTCCAGGGCTGATGGAGAGAGTTTAACTTAAATGCACGCCGTGAATTCACAATGTCAGTAACCGGAGAACCAACATAAACTTTTAAGAAGAAACATCTATTCCTTATCAGAAGGGGAAGTATGTATGCCACTATGTAAATGTGCACCCTTTCTTCTCCACCCTATTTTTGGCGAGGAAATTCGAACATGTGGAAAAGCCCAAGATTAGTTTACGTGTGGAAGGGGTGAAGACATAATGTTAACATTCAAAGATTGACAAGAACAAATATTCACAGTTGCTAGATCCATTTATCTTTGCAAACTATCTCATTGTAAGTAGTTAGTCTTTCAATTCTCTTAGGTAAACGTGACAGATCGTGTACCTCCCTTCGAAATAATGGTTCCGTCTTAATTTATTAAGGAACGGTTCAATATGTAAAAGTTCACTGATTGATAGTCTCGACGAAAGTTCTACAAGTACATTTTGATCTCCGGTAAAGTTTGTCGGGATTGAGTATGTCTGCCCGAAAAAGTTCAGAAGTTATTGGCACAGATTCCTTTGTCTCCTACAAAGGATACTTCCTGCCTTCAAGCCTGGAAGAAGCTCGCATCAAAAACCAAGAATTGAATGATTTCACTCTCAACAAAGATGATGTTCTTGTCGTTGGATTTCCCAAGTCCGGCACCACGAGGATGACACTGCTACTCCGCGAGATGTACGACGATTGGGGTTTGATCGAAGCCGCTGGCAGACAGGTCGTCCCCTTACTGGAGTGGTCAGTGAGTCAGTTCCACATCGAAGGAGCCACGGGAATCGCCAGGAAGGCCTTTCTGGAAAACCCATCTATGTCATCGAGTCGTCGGTTGATCAAAAGTCGCCTACCCTATCCCATCCTTCCCCGGCAGTTCCGAGAAGACAAAGTCTGCAAAGCCATTTACATGACGCGCAATCCAAAAGACGTCTGCATGAATTATTTCCATTTCGAGAAATCCTTCGTTCCTTTGGATAGAAACGATGAACCGATTGAATGGAATGATTTTGTGCAAGCCTTCGTCGACGGTCTAGTTGTCTACGGTCCCTGGCTAAATCACGTGATCGACTGGATGCAACACTGCCAGGCGGAAAACATTCTCCACGTTTCCTACGAAGAGTTGATGCACAATCCTGCTGCCGTTGTCGAGAAAATCGTGGCTTTTCTCGACCGACCCCTAGGCGGTAAGACCATCCAACAAGTCATCGGATCCGCGACGTTCACTAACGAGGGATCTACAATTACGAGAGGTGCCACCGGGGAGTGGAGAAAAGTGTTTTCCAAGGAAGAGAATGCCCTCGTAGACAGAGATATTGGAAAAATGCTGAAGGCTAAAGGTTTCGACTTCTTGTATGAACCGTGTCAGTAATGACGTCATGCAAATCATTTGATGATGCTCTCAATCGGTTTCTTGTAAATTCTGCGGTCTTATTTATTGCATGTGGACGTATGATAAATCTTCTTAACACTAACATGATTTTGGTCAATGCGACGACTTAGTTTAGTTTACATTCACTTTTGATGCTTATCTTAGATTAAATAAATAATGCAATGGTTGACTGTCTCCAATTCCTGCTTACTGAAAGAAACACAAATCGCCGAAGTGTGATGTTTAATGGTCGTTATGGAAACGCGATATCCAGATTTTGTACTTTCGCTCGAAAGTAACACCGCTGTAACCTTACTGACGTGAAGATGGGTCAACGTCAAAGACACTTACAGGGAATTCGATGCAACTTCAACACCCTTTATGAGTACATCTACACTAGACAGTTATGAGGAAGGCGCAGATGACACGACCATTGATGTTTCTAAAACCGGAAGGTTAACGTGCAGTGTGTGCTTCATCACGATGTTGTCAATTATCACAGCTATCTCATTGTAAGAGCAGAATTTGTTAGTCACAGAGACATTCAGTCCGATGATGACTGCTTAAAATAACCCATCAGAACTGAGGGCGACGACTTTCGTGGAGCTAAATGTACTTTACACCGGGAACGCTACGTTACTATTCGCAACCGATAGCTGGTTACCATGGCAGCAAGGGATATCAAACATATCTCAATAATCAGTCGTGAATACTTTACCCGATGCGTAAAACTGATTTAACGAGTCTTGTGTTGATATGGGGATGCGACCGAAGAGGTTGACATTCATGATGTTTTCTTTGTTCTGAGCAAAACGACAACGAGGCTGAAGAGACTGTAGACTTTTCCCGCCACGAGTGCATGGTGGTTACTCTACTGCACAGTAGCAACAAATCAGAACCCCGAACTTCGTCACTGTCATGTTATACATGGTCAAGCCGTCCACATACTTTGCAACGACAGACGACAACCTGTCATATTCTGCATCAATTTCGAGATAATTAGGGGTAGTATACCAAGCAAGACAGACACAGAGCGACGCATTCGAAGGAACATTCGTATAGATTTGTTGTTATTTGGAAGAGTCGTACAAATACTTCAAGCGTCATACTGTGATTTAACGGTTTGTTTTTGTACTCTGTATAAATAACTTTACATCTGAGCGTAGACCAGCAAATATGCGAGGTGACCGTACCTGTTTGGGTCAAGTTCGCTTTCTCCATACTTCTTTAGTCTTTGTCATGTCTGTAGCAAATGAAAATTTAATTGACATGTTGAAACTGTATAGCTTTAACATTTGCCACTTTCATTTCGTCGCCTCGTTTTGATTGAATTTGAGATTTAAAGTTTTCTTTTATACCGAACCCTCTCGGACTATGACAGCTTGCGAATGTTAACCTCCCTTGACCTTTCATATAATATCCTGTACAAGAAATGTTTCAAAGAGCTTAGAGAGATATCAAATCTGTCATGAGACAAGACTGGATGTTTTCATCATTAGTCGAGTCGGGAACAGACGTCATGAATAGGACAGTGCATGCCATGGAAGCAACACATCGAGGCGTGGACATGATGTAGACCGAATCATAGTTTACACTAAGTCTTGTGGGAATCAGCAAATATGCTGACTTTCTAGAACGTTTCCTCTTCGTTGATGGTCGCTGAATAAAAGCTGTGTACTGCTATTTCTGCCATATGCAAATCAATATTTTACATAGCATTTTGACTGCCAAGAGATTTTAACAGGACCCTCCTAGATGTCAATGTTAGTCCTAAAGATTTTCTAATAGACTGTTTTCTCAGAATAAAAAAAAAACGAAGTTCTGACCCCATGTTGACCCATAGACGTGTTTTACTGACAGTTCACCCGACGCCATTGCTTTCCCATTAAAACCCTATCAATATTCGTTATCTGCATTTCTCTTACTCGTGGGGATTTGATGTCAGACGCGTGTGGTTTGCCTTGCATACTTTCACATAAAAATAAACATTCTATTCTGGAGCAACCATGGGCACCAGCTGGGTCGCAGTCTGCCGATTTGTCATCGACGCGCATATTTGGTAGCATCATTGTTCTGAAGTTCAAATGATACAGTTGTGAATTGAAACACTGAATCAGAAGAACGTCATTTAAGCAATAAATACATGATACATGAAAACATATTTATCTCTTAACAAATATTGGTCAAGGCGCCGTTTATTATTTTTAATCTCAACTTCCAGTATTTTTGTACTCATATCATCCAAAATGTTCGCTCGACTTCAGGTTACATCCATCATGCATTTGGGTTATCTTTGAAATACATGCCTGGATAGTACGCATATTACTTGTACGGTTGCTGTACGATTGAATTTATATTATTATTCATTTTAACGACACATGTTAATGACAAGATTAAATGTGACTTTGATTACCTTTGGAGACTGGTCAGTTTCTCCGGCCTTGGAGCGGTGGATCCATGGATGTAGGGTCACCCTGTTTTTGACCATGTATTGTAAATGTTCAATAGGTGGGTGGGTCGGGGTTTCACTGTATTTTGATTGCGAGATACCGGCCCATTAAAACGCACTGTACTGCCCACAAATTGCACCATTCAGCCGCAATTTTCGGCGTTCTCTTCGGCAGCCTAACGGTGCTAACTTTGATATATCAGAAATGTGTATCAAAGATATCTGAATGTTTGCAAATTAAAAGTCTGTTGCGGCAAAGTGAACCTATCCTGGTGAAATCCGTAATTTATTTACAGACTATGAAAACAGATCCTTCACTGTTTTCTCTATGGTATGAAACCAAAATTATCCAATTTTACAATACATTGATACGGTCTCGTATATCACAAAGGAAAAATGACAAGACAATTTTCATTGTCACTGATGCACCTGAAAGGTCAGGTTTTCCAGTAAAAGGTGTGTTTTTCATGAGTAAAATGATAACTGGCGAAAGTTGGTTTCTGTCATTGCTGTCTTTCACGGTCTCAAAGAGAAAAGAGAAAGCTTCATTACGGCTCAGTCACAATCAGGGTGCTCTAGAGTGTTTCATTTTGTTCAAAATTTTATCTTATAGACACATATCTAAATTTACTAAATTCACAAAGCTTAAGGTTTGGTACATATTTGCTCGAAAAGTTGTGAACCAAACTTTCTCAGTATTTCCATGGCAACCAGTTCTTTATTGTGTTGACACACCGTCGCAGACACTACAAAATATTATGAGTTGATGGAGAAATAACATAGTAGACCATACAACATTTGTACAAATATTCTTTCTAAAAGTTTTACCAGAAAATATATACATCTGTTGTAGAAAATAAGGTGAATGTATCAGGATTTTACCCACCTTTGCATGATTTCCTGCAAAATGATTTGTTACGAAAAAAAAAAAGAATATTTCATTTTTTTCTCCCCATGAGCTTATGATTCCTCTAGTTTACAGATTTGCCCTTTAGTACATTTAAGTTATTTTTTACTGCAATTGTTGAAGTCCTTACAAAACATTAATAGTATTTGTGGCAAAATTTTGCTTATTTTTTGTTAGTTTTCTAGTCATTTTTGTAGTATGGTAAAAGCGTCACGGACACTACACATTCAGGAATATGTGTGTGAAACAAACTATTGTTTATTATAACGAGTAAACCTGTAAAAATAGTAAAATTATGACAAGAATTGATTACAAACAAATCAAAAACATATTATTAAGGAAGTTTGACATAAAAATATTTGTAGTGCTGGTATTTTTCAATAACCAGAAAACTTTATCCGAAATACAACACTGAATGCGAAAATTCTTGAGATAACTGGTATGTAGACAATGATAACTGGTATGTAGAAAATGCTATACAATACAAAACTGTCCTTGTAACACTATAAAGTGAACAATAAATGATTTACTGAACATTTGGTTTCCAACATATTATTGTGATCTGTATTTTAGTAGCGTCACCGACACTACACATTCAAATACTTAAAGGGGCAACTTCTTTATCAGTTTTAACAGACAATATTAAACACAAATTCTCTATATTAGAAGTCTAATTAAAGTCATGAAGAGTATAATATAATACTCTCTTGCCACTCATAGTGAATCTTTGTAGGTGACTTGAGTATTTTAAGTATTTGGTCAGCATCTATTGTGTATAAGGGGGAAAGAGGTTGCACATCTGACTATTTGTGGTGGTACTGCAGTAGTGTGGGCTCCATTATATATCTTTGTCAATAGTGATGTATATAAGGGGAGGATTTATGTCCCGTAATGTTATTTTTCTGTTTTATCCCCTTGTTTGCATTATAAGGTTGTATTATTTGTGTTTGATAACATTTCAGTCGTGTGTTCTTTGTTGAGGGAAAGCTATGGCAAGATATAGTCGGATCTAGCATGTGGTGTCTTTTGAATGCTGTGATCCTGAAATCAATGTTTCAAAACCCAAGTGTGTGGTTTCTCCTCAGTCGCAAAGTCCTGTCTTTCCTAAGTTGTTGTGTCAGATATTTTGATTTTTATATTCTTGTTCTCGTTGCCGTTTTCATGTGTTGTTGGCTTCAAATAATAAAGCCAATATTTCCATATTTTTATCTTGTGTTGAGATTTTTTTGTGAATTTTGTTTTTGACAAATGTGTCTTTTATGTTTTTGTTTCTTTTGTAGGCTGTTATTTGGGGTTCAGGAAAAGGGTTTTTAATGTTTCAAGTTCCTCCCAATATTTTGCAAGACTTTCTTTCATGTCTTTTGTTTTAATGTATGGCCTATATGTTGTTGTGAAGATTAGATTATTTATTGTTTCCTTCTTTATTTTTCTTATACTTTTTGTTTAGTTCAATTCCTGTGTTTGATTTCTGTTGTAATTCTAGTTATGTCTTTTTCTGTGTATTCTCTGTAAATTAATTTGCTTGTAAAGAAATCAACTATCTCCTTGAAATCGTTTGGGTCATTGGATGTACAGAAGTATCTGAGAATTTCACCTTCAATTAGTCCTTTAAAATTTGATTTGGGTAACGTGATTCTCTGTGCAGGTATTGGAATGTTCCAATTAGTTTCGTGTGGGTTTTAATATCCAAAATATTTTCTTGGTTGTGCCTTGGGCCCTTCAAAATTTTGACGTTGAGAAATTGTATTTTTTTCTGGTGATTTCTTAACTGTAAATTTAAATGTTGGGTGCATTTTGTTTATTCTATGGCTGAACTCTGCCAGTTGGTTTTGTGTTCCGGTAAAAATTATGAAAATGTCATTTCTGAATCTTTTCCAAAAGTGAATCACATTTTGGTATTCAGAGATGATTTCCATTTCCAGTTTATGAAATGCAATCATGGCAATCTCCAGCAATGCATTTCAGCCCATTAAACAGCCACATATTTGGCGGTAGAATTCATTGTTGAATAGCCCAAAGACTTGAAAGAAAGTCTTGCAAAATACTGGCAGGAACTTGAAAAGGACGAAACATTAAAAGTCCTTTTCCCAAACCACCCGATAATAACCCACAAAAAGAAACAAAAACATAAAAGACACACTTGTCAAAACAAAGTTCACAAGAAGAGACAAAATGTTAACAATAATCTCAACACAAGATAAAAATATAGAAATGTTGATGTTATTATTTGAAGCCAATAACACGTGAAAACATTAACATCAACCAGTATAACAAAAAACAACAAAATATCTGACACAACAACTTAGGAAAGACATAACTTTGCGACTGAGGAGAAACCACACACTTGGGTTCCGAAACAGATTTCAGGATCACAGCATTCAATAGACACCACATGATACATTCAACTAAGTCTCACCATAGCTTTCCCTTAACAGCCAACACACAATTGAAATTTCATCAAACACTTATAATACAGCCTTATAATGCAAACTAAGGCTTAACACAGAAAAATAATTTTAAGGGGTATAATCCCTCCGCTTATATACATCACTGTTGATATAGATCCGTAACAGAGCCAACTCTACTGCAGCACCATGATAAATAGTCAAATGTGCGACCACTTACTCGCCTTATATATCGCCATAACTTTCCCTTAACAAATAACACACGATTGAAATTTCATCAAACACTAATAATACAGCCTTATAATGCAAACAAAGGGTTAAAACAGAAAAATAATTTGAAGGGACATAAACTCTCCCCTTATATGCATCACTGTTGACAGAGATCTGTACTGGGGCTAACACTACTGCAGCATCATCGCAAATAGTCAGATTTGCAACTACCTGCAGCTGTATCATGATCTTTCTAGTATTCTTGCACGCTTACAATTTCTGCTACTTTTTCATTCAATTCTTGTATGTAATTGAAAGTTTTTTCTTCGATGATCTTAAATCTCCTATTGAGATCCAACAGTTGGCGATACACCTTGGCGATTATAATATTCTCCTCTTGGATTTAAAGTTCTTTCTACGTCACTCATGATCACTCCATGTTCTCCATCTCTGCGTCCATTCTCAGCGCACTCCGTCAGCCTCCTCTGTTCACTCTTCTCTTTGTTCGTTAATTTCGGTTGTTTTTTCTTTTGATTCTTCAACATTGTATCTTTTAGGTGGATTGACCTCTTACAAACTGATGATGACCAGACTTACTTCGTTCTGTTAAAGTTTGGTGATTTTCTTGGGAAGCTGTCGGACCTACTGCGGCGCGCCAAATGTTTCAAAAATATTTATCGTCATAGAGTAAAAATAAACTGTCAAATTTTCTTTCTAAATAAAGTCTAAAACGTGTATGAATAATAAAGAAAAAAATTCTTTCGTCCATATCATTGTATTTTATTCGTGTACTTTTTCACAAAAATAACATTCATTTGACAATATGTGTCATTAAATATTTGAATGTGTCTGTACAGATAAAGATGACGTGCAACCGTCGTTCTCGATTGAAATAAAAATTCGATGGAATTACGGAAGAAAATAAACGAAAAAAGTATTATTGTTAAAAAGGGGAGAATGTTATGTAATACATAATTGTAAAATACTCTTCAAACGGTAATGAGAAGATAAACTGTTTGCAAAAATTTAAAAATACCACAATCCCATACTTATTGACGTACATACACGTGTATTTGATATAAAGGTGCAATGAATGCTGATTATGAGGGAAAAAAGCAAAAAAAAAAATAAAGCACTCACAAAAAATATTGAAATGCTTAAAAACAAAACCAAAAATAGTATTTTCACTACTACAAAAAACAAAGCGAACCACCATCAGGTCTGACTAAAAAAAGAAAGAAAATCACAACTGAAAAGTCGACCGAGATCGCGCTGGCGTTGAGGCTGGAAAGAAACCAAAACGAGGTCAGCTTGAAAAAAAACCCAAAACGAGGTTACAAAAAAAACCCAAAAAAAACCACGAAAACGAGGTTAACCCCCCCCCCCCCCCCAAAAAAAAAAAAAAAAACAGTAGAAAAAAAAGAGGCCCGTTTGAGAAAAGAAAACAGAGTGGGACACCCCGCAGAAAAAGCCCAACATGTAAATTGAATAATTCTCAACGTGATTGTTAGCTCTGCATGGCAGGGCTGTGTGTTACCGGCGTTACACGGCCTCCATGTGGTGGGAGGCCGTGTAACGCCGGTAACACACAGCCCTGCCATGCAGAGCTACGTGATTGTTAGAGTCTAGTGCCAGAGGGCTTTGGATCACCACACTCGGATGTTGGACAAGATATTTTGGGTATTTCAGCGATAACTCTCAGCTTCTAGTCTTCAATATCATCTCATGGACGTCCAAGTTACCGACAAGTCCCATTCTATATTAAACAGTTACAAGTGGACAAAACATTCGTGGTGGTTCGTCGGCTGCCAGCGGTCCCCTCGGTCATGGCGTGCCTCAATGTACCCCCTTGAGGTGATAAGCCAGCGGCCGCGGCGGTCCCGTCGCTAGTACAGTACACGCCGGCGACCAGCGATCCCCTCGCTCTCCCAAACCATAGACAGTTTGTGCCCAAACCATGGAGTCCTACCCGAGTCCTACCCCAACAAAATGATGGCTAGCCGCTAGCCCACGATTACGTGTGTGATTCGATACATAGCCGCCGCCGTGTGGGTATGCATAGTAAAATTGCATACCACGCAGCGGCCGCTGTATTGAACCACACATAACCGTGGGTTTAGCCTCTAAACGGAGTGTGGCAAAGGAAAAATTACTCAGGCTAAAACACTCCGTTTAGATTCGAGGCAACGTTTTCAGTTGTACATGTAGAACGCGAACGCGTCCGACTTGACAAACACTGATCAAGCAGCCACTATTTCTCTGAGTAATGTAGCTCTGGGTGGCAGGGCTCTGAGTTACCGGCGTTACACGGCCAGGCCGTATAGGCCTAACGCCGGTAACTCACCGCCCTGCCACCCAGAGCTATGTATAGGCTACTGCACAAATATCGTAGCTCCATCTATTGGACTGTGTGGAAATGAAGCTTTCTGGGGATCGACATGTCGTGTATGTGCCGGTCTAGCCCTGCGAGTATAGTGAGAGTGTCCGGCGTTGCGAAGGCCAGACACTCTCGCCATACTCGTAAGGCTTGTGCCGGTCCCCGGGCCGGTCCTGAGGGATCGCGGTTGCATCCTAGTGCGTGTTTATAGTTGCGTCGCTCGTCTTGTCGAACACAGATAACCATGGACGTTCTCTCAACACGCGGCAGATTTCTTCAAAACTATTCATTTTTAATGATTTGGGTGATCTTTGACGAGGAATTACCAAACAACGAGGTGATTTATTATCATGGTATTTGAATTCATTCCATCGTAGAAATCCACGGTTACATGTGGTTCTATACATAGCGGCCACCGCGTGGTATGCATACCGTGTAGAAAACCATGTAGAAATCATATAACGGCGATGACAGAGCGGCTCGGTGGAAGGCCTGCAGTGAGCCCCCTGCCGTACCGCACCTAAGGCATCCATATGTTCGCAGTGTTGCTATGAAGGGACATGGGTTGTACGTCTCGCTCGTGATCTGAACTGTGGACTGTCTCAAATTGGTTCAGTTAACTTGACTCTCTGGAACTATTCACTGTTAACCTGGACGTTCTTTAGGTGACATTGCACTACACTTCATCAAGTACGGTTTCAAGTAGCTCTGCTTGGTAGGGCCCAGCCAAACAGAGTTAGGATTCAAGATGTCAAAGTTATCACTGAAATGCTCAATTAATATTTCGTCAAACATTTGAGTATGTGGTGATAGGATTCCCAGCTGTTGGGGATTCATCAATGGAAGGAAACGTGAACCATGAGTTAGTTTTTTGAATAAATTAATTGTAATTTCACGCATTTGGGTTTTTTTGTGTGTGGCGACTGCTCGTTTTTTTTTTTCGGTTTTTTTTCGGTTTTTTTTTGTTTTTTGTTTTTTGCTGTGGCGAGTGCTCAATTGTTTTTTCTCTCCACAGGCCCATGCGCTTTTTTTGTATTTGCTGTGTCCATGGCATTTTTTATTTTTTTTATTTTTATTTTATTTTTATTTTTTTACTAGATGATGTCCACTTTTGTCTAGAGCCATCACTGCCGAATTTTTCTCTGATTTTCTCTCTTTACTGTTAAAGCGGCTGGTGGTTCATATTATACTTTTGATCATCTACAATACGTTTTTTATGAGACGTACTGCTTTTTAATTTTCTTAGGTACATAAATAATTTTATTGCATGGCTTTTTTGTCTGATTCTTTTATAATGATGATTTTCTGTATGTGGTTCACATTTTAATTTTTTGTAATATTTTTTCCGAGTGGTAGTAGTGGTTTTTAATGGTTTTCCTATGATTTTTGTGTACGTACCACTGTAAACATCTTATACTTTTTTGTAAAATCAGCACTAATTGCACCTTTTACGCGAACTATTATACGTGTATGTATGTCGATAGGTATGGATGTATGACTTTTTCAAATCGTTGCAATTGTTTATTTCCTAATTACACTTTAGTATTAAATGACATTTTTGTCTTTTGGTTTTTAATCATACTTTTATTACTTATTTCTTTCTGCAATGACACCTAATTTTTATTTCAATCGAGAAAGACAGTTTATTTTTGCACTGAATCGATAAATATTTTTGAAACATTTGGCGCGCCGTAGACCTACTGCAACTTTCAACCATGGTCACGTCAGTTGCCAGATGTATCATAATGAAGCTGAAATCAAATGAAGCACACTGCAGTGCCATCGACAATTTCCTCAACAGTATACTTCTGTTACCTCTAGTAGCCCCACAACACCTCTCATACCTCTTTTCCCTTGTATTGCAGTTTGTAAATGTTAAGCTTTTAAGATTCAATAGCAAATCGTTTTCTCATCAAATGTACTTTAGTTGCGATAGATTGTTTTACCTAACATTCTGCTAGTTCCTGTTGTGTACTGAATAAATTGAATAAGTAATTAATAAATATACGGGTTATGCACTATGCTGTGTAACTTGTATTAAGTGTTGTTTTTTTCTTTTTTGCTATGCTTGTTATTAATGTTAAAGGGAATTTTTTGTTCTACATCCCATAGCATATTGAGATAAACAGTATTCTACTAGTTAACTTAGCCTGTACATTTGTAGACTGCATTGTCATCGAAAAAAAAGAATTCATGGTCTAGACTAAAACACAAATGCAAGCAAATAACCATGCATTTTACAATATGATATAGAGGTGTTTCAGCTTGCCTGACTTTACTTTCACGAAGGGACACAAGTCCATAAATTTGCTAACCTTTGTGTAATCTAGTTCACTTTCACCAATTTTTTTGTTTTGTTTTTATGTTCTGGAGGGAGACTCAAATCAGACTGAAGCCTTGTCCGTTAACAAGAAATTTTCAAATTTGTTTCTCTCTTGCTGCCTTGGGCTTAGCGCACTGTAGATAGATGAAATTTGTTATTAATTTGGTTATCTGCAGATCCAAAGTTTGCTGAACCGTTAGTAAAAACAGCCCATCTGAACTTAACTCCAGGTTGTTGTCAGAAACATCTACCAATGCCCATCACAGCAGCGGTACACAATCTCTAACTGATGATCAATCACCAACAAAATGGCAAAAAATGGCAGCCCAGCTAATGGTCACCATACGAGTGGCAAGGGAATATGAACTCCACAGAGTAAAGGTAATAGTCGCGCCAGCGGCTTACTGACTATGCATGCGCTTAAATATACTATGCGAGTAACCGGAAGTGTACCCTTCTTTCATGGGCGCCGCCATGTTTTTTTTTTTTGAGTACTCGTAAATAAACAAATACGAAACAAATTACGATGATATAAAATGCCTTTTATAAAATATACCTCTTTTATTAGCCAGTAAATGTTATTATACACCTTGTCGCTGATACAAAGTATCGTTGATATAGATAAACGGAGAAAACTGTCGTGCATATGAACGGGGGCATACACAAAGAATGCTGGGATTGAATTATAGAAGAGCGCCCCCTGTGTCAATAATTAGATTCAAAAATTGCAAGTTTTTAGACGGAACGCTATAGTTTTCAGCTTGCAAGTGGAAGGTGGGCAGTGCGGTTACCATTGCAATGATAATTATTGCATAATACGTCCCTTGTTTAACGCAATAGGCTGTTATCATTGTAAAAATTGCCAATTTTTGTCCAAAATTTTTACACGCTACAGAAAATCTATACCTGCCCTGCTGCAGGGTTTGACGTCGTGTAAGTACATGAACTGCTTTCATCAGAGGGAAACTGGGCATAGTTGTCATATAAACGTTTATGAAGTAACAATTACAGTTTATCATGAATCAATACAAAAAACATTGCCAATCTTAACCCCTGGCGCGACACCAAGGGCTGAGCCCTATATAATATTAGTTGATAATGAGAAACTTATCAGAAACTGGCACATTATATAATCCAGTTACTAAATTGTCATTTTTTGGGGAATGGAAACAGAATTCAATAACATTATCATGGAAATCGAATCAGCAAACATATTTGCAAGGAAAATAAAAATCCTGGCAGATATGCAAAGGTTAAATCTTTTGTGTCTGCAGACAAAGGCTGAAAAATTCGGATAGAAATGTGACAATTTCATATCGTGCTGTGTAAGTGACAAAGTGATTAAATGATATGGTACAGTGATTGTAGTGTTTGCGGAGATTATGTTCTATTTTGTTGACATTGACTGACTCACCTTCTGTGTTTTCACAGGTACATAAGACTCTATTGGGCAAAATCAAAGATCAATTCCAGGAAAACGGGCACTATTATACAGCTATGCAGTGCTCAAATAAATGGAAGTCACTGAAGAGAGACTACAGGCAACAGTGGATCATAATTCAAAATCCGGAAATTCAACGAAAAATTGTCTTTTCTGTGAAGAATTATATTTCATAAGTTATATGGAAACAAAGCTGGTACTGGACCAAAATTTGTTATTGAGTTATCAACTAATGAAAGATTATGCAGGTGATGATGATAACAATTATCATAATGGTGATGAAATAACCACTGCTGAAAGGCCTTCAAAAAGGCAAAAAAAAAAAGAGCTTGCGCAATGCGATAGGAAGAAGAAGATGATCAAATATTTCCCAATTGATGGCTTGACACGTACCAAAATCAACATCTGAAAATGAGACAAAAGGAAGATGTACTAACTATGCATGATGAAAAAAAGGAAACGTATGGTTAGGCTGCTAGATATATTAGCGGAAAAACACTACTATTAAACATAATACTCAACTATCTTACTATGGTCACTAGCGCTATGTTGAAGTAGTCGACTCCTTCAAAATAGCGCTAGCCGTCACTTGGGCAACCACAGCTCCGAATTTAATGACAATCACAAACATCACACTGATCATGGCAATGTGAAAGCGGAGAATGTAGATCAATAGTTGATGACCTCGACGACAACTCGAAAAAGTGCCCCTGACTCTGGATTGAGTGTTGACCGACAGAACTCCACAAACAAAGTTGGAGAGATGGTGAAAGATGGAAGTTCAGTATTGTCTATACTTTGACAACCGACAAAGTTTCAACCTCTGGACACCGTGCAGTGTCAGGTAGAGAGCAGATCCATAGGCAAGGGTTAACTCGAAATCAACGGGAATGAATCGACAGTAAAGAATTCGGTGACCATCGAAAAATACCTCCATGACTCTCATGCCAATCATCATGACAATCATGACAAGAATCCCAGACATAATTACATCAGCAACTAGTTCAAATTCAGATTCAGAGCTACATACGGAAAATCTAGTGCTTATGAACGGAAGATCTTCACAAACAAACCCGACGTGACGATGAATGAGGGAATCACAGTAGTCGATCCATTCAAGTTGACAACGAGAAACACTGGTAAAGTTTTACTCAAAATCAACGGGTATGAATCGGAGATGGAACATTTGATGACCATCAGAAGAGACCTGTCTGACACTGGCGCCAGTGATTATGACAAGATTTCAACTGACATCATCACATCAGCAACTACTGAAGAATCAAGTTCAGATTCGGGTTCAATGTTTCACGAGGAAAATTCAACTGATACTAAAGTAAAGATGATGAATGAAAGTACTATACCCATCGCTTCAACAACCAATTTTGAATCTGCTTTCAACTTTGATTCAGAGTCCAAAGCCGAATATATTGACACTTCTGGGGAAATTACACAAGCAATTTTCGGCTGCAATCGATAAACATTCAGTAGAAAGGATGAAGTATCTGTGAGCGGAGAAGGCTTATCCTTGACGGAACCATTCAATGGAGCCTAAAACTAGTGCTGACCGTATGCGCTCGGCAGGTGATGCTAAAATGGTGATGGACTACAAAGACACATCGTTCATAAAGCGACAAAATGAAACTGCTTCCATTGCTGAATTCAGTGCAGACCATAAGCAACTCCGTCTTGACAATAGACAAAGGGCAGTGAGTGGAGGGCTGACGCCAGTGACTACTTTGATAAATGAGGAGGATAGATATTCTCAGACAGGCAAAAGTGAAATGGCGATGGCTCCTGAAAACAAAGATGCTGGAGCCACAAATTCAAGCAATCTCCGGGAACGATGTGTCAAGATATAATGGAACAAATCAGGGAATTAACAGTGTCCCACAGGAAGAATGGATGGATGTCCTTGGCCTGGATTTTAATGTCGACGAACTTTACAATGCCTAGATCAAAGATTTATCAAATGAAGGATTTTGCAAACCGAATGAGCCATACAACTATGACGCACTCTAGGAGGCAGCCTCAAATCTGACATTATCAGCACCAGTAAGACGGTAGGGAAGAAAGGCGAGAAGCGATGACAAACTGTCTGTCAGAAACGAATCCACAAAACTATGCAGAGAAAAGTCAACACATTTCGAAAATATCCAAAGCAACAGACTGCAATCAGCAAACGATGTAAATACAATGTGGAAAATTCTTCGGGGGCTCAAATACACGGCAAATTCTGCAATTGTCACTGACATACATTCCTGGAGTAGCTAACGAAGACGCAGATGAGCCAGCTGTAAGTGTTGCAAATGATCAGCAAACATACTTGTTAAATTTAGTTCAGGTTTTCACAGACGATGACACTTTAAATGCCCCCATACAGAAATCTTAGAAAGTATTCAAAATTTGAAGAAGAATAAAAGCTGCTGGTGAAGATTATTCTCATTTGAAAAATTTTCAGCTTTCATCGCTAAATTTAGTGCTGACCACAAGCAACCCCATCGTGACAATAGACAAGGGGCAGTGAGTGGAGAGCTGACGTCAATGATTACTTTGATAAATTATGATGGAGCTCTTTTCAGACTGGCAAAAGTGGAATGGCGATGGCTCCTGAAAACGGAGATGCTCGATCCACAATTCCAGCAACCCCCGGGAATGTTGTATCAAGATATAATGGAATTACTAGCGTTCCATATGAAGAATTACTGGATGCCCTTGGCCCGGACTTTAATGTCGAACTTAACAATTCCTCGATCACAGACCTATCAAATGAAGGATTTTGCAAACCGAATGAGCCATACAACTTTGACCACTCAAGGAGGCAGCTTCAACCCTGAGTTTATCAGCACCAGTAAGACAGTTGAAAAGAAAGGCGAGAAGCGATAACCGAGGGACTATAAAACTGCCAACGCAAATACAAATGAGAAAGCTGTAGCGTGTCCTTCAGAAGTGTACAAATGTTTATACTGGAGGTGAAACTAGTACTCTTCCACATAAACGGAAAAGCTTCAGTTCATCCTCTATCAGAAGGAAACTTAAGTCTGCGCTTTCGGGCAAAGACAGAGATGGCAAACGCCCTCTAACACTCCGAGTTAAAAGGACGATGATTGAGTTAGGGCATTCAGTTCCTGGTTTGTCTCCTTTCGTGTTCCACAAGGAGCAACACATTACATAAAAATTAAATGAGGAACCATGTGGTCAAAAGAAAAATTCCTATGCGTTGTTCATCGGTGATTTGCTATTGCGAAACATTTCTGGCAAGTCGAGTGATGCTGTTGTCAAATGCCTGCCTGGTATTCCAGTGAACGCGTCTCTTCGTGCGTCACTTCATCGCTGCCAGATACTCATGTAATTATCCTGTCAAGAAACAGATCATTATTAAAGTTGGTGGCGATGACTGTGTTTCTAACCGAGCAGAAAACATTAAACACCAAATATGACCTATTTCTGAAAGAAACTGAGAAGATAGCTCGAGAGAAAACTGTCGTACTGAGTATTTGTCCGAGCACTGACCAGTGAGAGTCCGATCTCCTAGCTGCCGAAAATCGATCTCGCCAACCTTTAAATTTCCGTGTTGTGTGCAAGTGGAGGCTCTGCTGCAGCATTTATTGATGATGATGCCAACTTCCGATTCCGAGATGGCTCAGTTGATGCTTCTCTGCTGCTTCGTTATGGTGTGCATCTTACCTACTCTCGGCTGTGACAAACTTCCAAATACAAATCTCAAATTGCCATTGCGCCACCACCGGCATACAACTTCATCCGTCCTCGTTTTGGAATTCTAAGCATTTTCTCAGGCGTTGCAGAACTTAGCTCCGAATCGTCTGAACCACCCATGTTCCCATCACCAGCAGCACTGATTCCTTTAGTTGGCATGTCTGGTACTGTCGTCGTGAAGTTTTCCATTTTTTTTTTTTGTTTTCGTGAGACGAGGGTTTGCAGTTACAGTGTGCACTGCAGGTGAAGGAGAGGTCAGGTTCAACTTGAACACTGTTACAATCAGTCGAAGAGACAGGCGAAGGCCACAACCGACGTCCAAGGGTATTATTTATCTAGAAAGAACATACAGGTACCAAAATGCCATTAGTAGTGTTTTAACTGTTTACATTTCTGGTAGTTCAATAAGTCGAATATTTCAGGTTGCACTATAGGTTCCTCTCAATGATCTGATAAATGATGTTACATCAACTTATAAGCTTACTCTTATTTAAAGAATGACATGACAATCGACATTAAGAGTTCTGTAAAATTCAAAGTTGACCGTTCCATCCACAAGGACAAAGTCAATTAATTCTAAACTTGTCAGAAACAATACAGTAACCTAGGCATTGCATGTTCTTGGCGGGCGCTATGAGTGGTCTCCACCCCTTCACGGTATTAGTTGAAACATAGAGAAAGATAGATAGAGTTGCAACGTGAAGCGGTTACGTAACCCATCCATGTTCGCCTCGCCTCAGATTGCTCTCGCCTCTCTTTTCCGAAGAGTGCCGGCCATGAATCCTTCGGTAATTTTCGGATTTTCGCCAATTGTTAAGCGAAAGTATGTTCGGCAAAGTTTGTGTTGTTGTTGTTGTGTGGTGCTGAGCGGAATTGACGTGCTGGCGAAAACGGGAGTGTTTTGAGCTTAAGGAAAGTGAGTTTTACCGTTTTAAAAATTCCTCTCATATTTTTATGAATATATCATGAGTGTGTTTGAACCAAATTTGAAAGTCTTTTATTGATACTGTCTGGTTTTACTCAATGGTTTACGGTCAGTCATACCGTCTTTCACACGTGCGTCAAGGAAGGACATGTTTATGAAACTGCTGGCGTGTTATGTTTTGATTGGCGTGAAGCAGTGTTTCTGGCCTGAGAGCTCACAAAGTAACTATGGTTGCTACGCGACTGGCAGTACGATGCCATCTCGTCGTATATTTCGCATAATCTCGTGTAATTATCAACCACAAACAAAGCCTCCAAAAAGTTTAACACCTTTGAAGCTCATTATAATATGAAAAGCCAATAGTCTACCGAGACGACCATGGAACCAAAGGCATGCAGGCCTTACCACTCTGTCTATGTTACTCTGTGGTTGAAACCAGTGAGAGGTATCTGGTGGCATAGTGTGCTTGGATTACGCCTGAAGAGGAAAATGCACTACCATTCAACTACCAAAATTCTAGCAATGATCAAAACGTTGTCCCTACGGCTGTATGTTTTTCATAGCAGGACATTTTCTCTCTTTTCCAAAGCATCAACGGGTCTACCTTACAATCAATCGGTGTTTGTTTATATGTCATTGGACGTCTTTCGACATTCTATTTACCTCAGGTTCCTTGAAGTGTGGCGGGATATTCTCTGGACTGCGGCTCCATGATGATGGCTTTCCTCAACACACCGTCTGAGACAGAAATACGGATGATAAAGGTGTTTAGATTATTTAAAATACATTTTAACTGTAACGCAATGAGTGGCCGTCTCAGCTCCTTAAATGTTAAAACCACTTAAACTTGTACAATTACCGTGACAATTTTGTTTTGGCCAAAAGCCTAAAAACCATTTCATGAACGGAGCAATTTTTACTCAGTATGCATGAATATAAACACGGATTCCATTTCATCGAAAATTATGAATGGAAAACTATTTTGGTAAATCAAACGATCTCTCTCAACTGAGAGAAAGCTAGCTGAATTTAATTTCAAGATTATTCACAATACTCTAACTTCTAAATGGCGTGAAGCTTTTTCAGCTCGAAAATCAGCGTCACTGACAAGTGCTCTCTCGCATGTGAGCATTTGTTTCTGAATTGTTAACGAATTGGAGATTTTAGCACCGTCTTTCAATTTTATTTGGTAAACTTGATATTCGGTTCAATATTAGGTATCAAATATTTGTTTGGGGTTACAAGATAATAAGCCCCTTAACACCTTGCCCATATTTTGATTCACGAACTTCATTATTACGATCGCAAAATATTGTGTTTTCTCTTCATGGGCAAATTTCAAAAACTATCCAAATAGCCAAAGATATATGATGAGCAAAAATTTTGTCTTCAGACTTAAGTTCTTTTAATGCTGTTGTAGATTATTTGATATGCGAGATGTAAATTTACGGGGCACTTCCCTTCAAGGAATTATGTTTCTTTTTTATTGAATGTGAAATTGGTATATCTCTGTATAGAACTTTAATTAATAAATAAAACCATGATTACATATTAAAACATACAGACATACAGACGCCATCGACTCACCGTTATAAACATACCAAATGTGAGCTAAAAATACTTATTGAATAACTACGCTGACTATCAAATACTTGTAACTGTCATAACAGTACAAAACTCACAAGCGACGAAAAAAAGGAATATCTATTGAAACAATTAAATGCAAAATATAATCAACAAAGATTCATCTAGTGGTTTATTTGATTTATCACGCTTGCAAAGTATTGTAGTTTTCCTTCATGGGCCCATTTTAGACAAGACGATGAGTGCCAAAAATCGGTGCTATCGTACGATGTATTTCGAAACTACAAGCATTTTATTTATATCACTCGAAAATTTAACGATCATGGAAACGGGTTTGTCTTTTTGGAAAATATATCTCGATATAATTTTAGATAAGATTGTAGAGAACCATAGATTGTACAACATCAATGACTGTAAATATGTGACACTATTTTTCTCCTTGAATAATATGTGTAAAAAAGGCGATGTACAATTTTTACGATAGAAATCAATAAATGTATATCAGGGAAACAAAATGCAAGTCGTGTTTACAAAAATTGAGGAATGATACAAGAAATACAAGCAACTCTATCGTACTTTCTAAATGTGATATAATATCTATCGTGTTAACGAACTACAAACGTTCTGCCATGCCACAAACATAAACAGTCCTTAAGCTTATTGTTTTTCAAGGCTGTATGTAAACCCTGAAACTGTACTCTCAGTCCCACATTTGACTCTTTTCAATGGTTGAATTTCATGTTGGGGATATCGGCCTTAGTGTATTTCGTATGTATTTCGTTGAATAATGAACGTATGCGACAATCTAAGACATTCTGTTAAAGTGTGGCTAAACTGCGATAAAACATTGTTGTTTTACTCGCCTGCTCTCACTTTCAGTCGGACTTGGTTGAAATGAATCGCGTTTTCTTCTTTTTCATGGATCTGTCCCCACGTCAAGTGGTACAGAATTATTGTCAGAGGCAGTGTAGTCCCAGCACACTACTAGGACAGAGAACTCTACATTCGAGAACACTGGCTGAAAAGGGATCTGAAGCGATCTTTTTGGATGTGGCTACTTGATCGTGTTCACGCACTCCTCGGTCTTGATGTGACGTTCTCTGTAACTTCGTGAATACATTCCGTAAGTAATCCACAACGCCCTTCAGTGGAAAACGCGCCCTCTTGTTACGCTGGATTGAAGAGCTTGCGAGCGCCGGGGTCTTCAACATGTCCAAAGAACTTTTGCTAGTGTGCTAAGTTTTTGCTGTTCCAAGTACTCACATGTCCTCTTAGCGTGCTTGATATTTTGTTCAGTTGTGCAGTCAGTTGTGTTAGTCACCTGAAAATGATAATTGGTCTGATATAGAAGAAGGCGTGTTGAGGAAACAATTGAAAAATGCATATTTAAAAATAAAAATATTTTGGAAAAAAAATTCCTGCCGACCTACCTACCCTATTTTTGAAAACCATGTTATCGGAACAGCACAATTTAATTTTTTTTTGTGCCTAAAATAGCCTGGGTCCCATATACATCATCGATTCAAGGGTTCAGGGTGGTCAAACACTGGCCACAACATTTCCAGAAAAACGTATCATACATATAAAAGGAAAAAAAACCCATAAAAGACATCCTCATTCAAGCAAAAATCAAATGCCAAGTAACGAACGCGTGATTTTACGATTTGTTTTCTTTTTTTTACTTCCGTGTTTACTTAGCTCTAATAGGTCTAGGGTCGGCAGGTAAAAATAGGGTAGGTCGTTTTATCGGAACAGCACAATTTTTTTGTTCGGCCTCATATAAGCTTACTATTGAGACTGTTCGAAACAGGATTTCGATCTTCGCTTTAAAGGCGCCCTTCTCAATCCCAGGTTCTCGCATTAGCAATACAATTCCAGAAGCCCCCACTCAATTATCAGATCTATCTAAAATAAACATTAGTTACTTGATGAAATATTCAATGGAAAACAAAAGAATGACAAACTGTTAATGGGCTATTGACACATTCGCTAATGCGAGAACCTGGGATTGAGAAGGGCGCCTTTAAGGTGTGTTTCGTGTTACACAATAAAATTTCGAACCACAAACTCGAATCGCGACCTGGCACCATGCGGGCTACATAGAATATCACTTGAGCTTGGAAGAAGGCTTGCTGAGTTGTGAGAGGAGCAACCGCTATGGCATCTAGGCCTTTGTTTCTGATACACACCATTATTTTACACAGTCTTCTCTATATTTTTGTTAGTGTTAAGACGTAGAACGTATCGTGTCAGTTGTACGTAAAATTTCTGAACATTTTCAACGTAAAGCCTCTATTTTCTATTCAAATACCAACAAAAAAAAAAAGTGATTTTTGCTTTCATTTGTTTCTTTTTTTCTTTTTTACAAAGCAGTACAAGTTTAGACATATTTAACATTTTCAGCTGAACATACACAGAAACTAAGGAGATAGGTAATAATAGGTAATAGATAGATAATTAAACCTACTGGTTTTCATTTGATAATCTACAGCTGTTGCTGACAAAACATTTTTGAAGGGTGATAATGGACGTTTTATTCGTTCTTCATAAAATATATAACACAAGAAACCGTTGAAGTGAAAAGATACCGAAGGAAGGCAACATGCACTCTACATTATAAGATGATTGAGATGTTTTAAAATACCCAATTTATCGATTTATGGCATGGCCTCTATTTTCAACTCCGATTCATGTTCCTTTGTTTTATAACGACATATGAGAACACTAAACGTTCAGAATATTTCTCGAACTAACAATATAAAATAGAAAAGACACAATGCCTTTGTTTTATTGACAGACAGACAGACGGACGGATAGACCAGTTATAATAACATACTAGTTTAAACTTTCTTTTCTTGCGTCACTAGACAGGTTGCACTTTCTTATGGAAGTTTATCACACTAAAACCATTATGATAAATTACGTTTTAATGAATTCATAGTTTTTCACCTTCATAAAAATTATGATAGCTCAGAAAAATACAAAAGAAATGAAGTATGCAAAGACTGAATGCTGCGAATCATTTGCCTTACCCGATTCATAACCATCATGAAGCTATCCAGGACTCCCTGTGACCATTGCACTTTTCTGTCTCGTTCCAAGGTCATTGAATCAACATTTGAGGTGACCTACATCCACCATCCCCTTACCTGTCAGAGAAAACAATAGCAACACAACACAGCCGGGGAAGTGATGGGGCTATGTAAACCATCATATAATTAAGGTTAGTGGAAACCAAGGTACAATCATTCACCGTCTCAGCCTCTGCTACACAAGATACATGTGTGCGTGTGGGTCGGACCATGGTCGACCAGACGACGCAGAAATATTTCCACCGTAGTATGCAAATCAGTATGAGCTCCCTAACTCTATGAAGTTTTAATCGAACTGTAATTTGTACCTCAATGAAACTTGAGAGATATCAGATGGAGATTATGCATGCTAACTTGGAATATGGTCAATAAAAGAAATCGTAGGGGATACAGGAAACCCGCACAGTTTGGCACAAAGACTAAAATTTTAAGCTTTTTCGTAGCAGATAAGATAGGGGTACTTAGTAGAGTAATGACCTAACGAGCAAACATACAATAAGGTTTCCTATGCGGAACACATGCGCTTCAAGCCGAAACAGCAGCAGATATGTTCTGTTTTCGGAATTTCCGTGAGTATATGCCTTGCTCTTTCGAACAGTGTTTCGCTATGTAGGACGAACAACTGACACCTTTTCACTTTCACTATCCTTACACACATCTAATGGCCTACGTGACCCCACGGCGCGGTAAGTTCGTTCGCGGTCACCATGATCAGTTACATCATTGTCATGATTCAGTTCAGTTCAGTTCAGTACAGTTCAGTTCAGTTCAATATACTAGATTCAGTTTAGTTCAGTTCAATATCAGCCCATGTCATACGCTGATGGCTACTACCAGCTCGCGCTGCAGCCCTCGGCACGACCAGCTGACGACTCCACTTTACTGAGTAGGTACGACTCTTTGCATCTCCGATGACCATAGTAGTACATGGTCTTTGCTATTGCAGTCACTTGGCCACACGTACAGTGATTCTAGTTTCTCGAGGTCACCACACGGACACGCTTGTGGTTCAGTCGCCGGTCTGTGCATTGCTGTCCACCGACAGTGAGTGACACTCTGTGCACTTTCCAGGCACATTTCCAAGACCATTATTAAGATCAACTGGTAATCACAGGGCAAGCTTTATCAACCAGAGAGGTTTATTTGCCAGGTTATAGCATGATGATCCCTCGAGGTTAACGTTGGCCGATGAGTGTTGCAAAATATGCAGCATATTTTGTCCACTATTAAATTTGGGTTGATTCCTGTCTTGAGGCTTGTACCGGCCAAGAGGTTCATACACTGAATCACAAACGAGAAATTGCACATGCTACCAGCGTAATCTTGGGAAATAATCTTTTCAAAAAGACTTCCTTGGGGCCCCTCCTCAACCATCTCCCATTTTATGTAGGATATAAACGTGATTAATGCCAACCCTGCAACTAACTAGTCTAGGACCTCTCCTCAGTTATGGTGTCACTGTATGCTATGTTCCCACTAAACGTAGCATACTAAGGAGAGATCCTAGACTAAATTTTTAGGTAGTCTAGGACCTCTCCCTCGTTGCATTGTACAGTAGCCTATGCTGTGGCAGTGGGAGCTTGTACACTATAACTGAGGAGAGGTGCTAGACTAATTTCTAACTAGTGTAGAACTTCTTCTCGGTTACGGTGTACGCTATGGTTTGACATAGGTTTTGATAACCGAGGAGAAATCTGAGACTAAATTCTAACCCCCTCCAAGGTTATGCTTGATGTGCTTTCTTCTTATCAGTGAAAAGTCTGTAGACTTCAGTGATTTCTGGTGTGAGGGCGCCCAAGTCTTGCCATCTTTTGTCATTGCAAATTGATGAAAGGCAAGTTTACTTCAAAGAAGTGGAAGTGAACCTGTCAACCTCCATGATTGACTGTGGAAATAGAAAAGAGTAATGGTGAAAATGTTCAAACATATGAACTGCATAAAGAATATCAAAATAGAATACAGTTTGAACAACTTACATCTACTTTATGCAGTTTATCGTAAGTTATTTTTGATTAGCATAGCCATGTATTTCCCTATCTCTCCACAGATATCAACACCCTTTGTGTAAGGTTTTTTAACACAGCCAGCATACAGAATGCCGTGTCCAAAGCCAAGAAGAGTAACCTTGCTAAATTAAGGAAAAAAACAGGATTTTCCTTTGCCAATTGCAAGAAAGCACTGGATAAATTTGAAAATAATTTAGAGAAAGTAAGTATGAACTGTTGATAATAATGAGACTTTTCTTCAACTATGTTGTACCTCATAATTTAAAGTAAAATTTTGGAATACAAGCAGCGTTCTTCATGAGGCACTTTAGAGGGTGTGTAGGACACCCCTGTGTTTCGGATATAAACCTATTTGTATGTTTATACACAGACAGTAGAAGTGAGGCTTTATTGTCCATGATTTATAACAATACAAGGTTATGGAAATTAGGTATTGTTATGTAAATCAGTTGACCCTCCAGTGTTCCAAGCTATGTGGAGAATATTTGCAAGTTTTGATGACTCTGTCATCATGGCAATGAAACAGATATTTACTGTGTCAATTTTCAGTGTTGTGCTGCAGTGATGGCAGTATAGACCTGTTTGCAAATTATGTCATAGTTGTCTCATTAATATGCAAAAATAAATATTTGTATACATATTTAGATTACATCTTTTGAAATTATGCAGTCACATGCAAGAAAGACAAAATTTAAAATTTAGGGGCAATAGCCAGTGTTATAATGAACACCAGAGAAGACACATCAAGCACTCAGACTACAAGCTGCAAAAACCACGATATTTGCAACACTGAAAAAATTTGTTTGAATTTCTATAACCAGAATCTGATGGCATGTGTGTGCAGCTATATTTAGTAATAAATCTGCAATCACAAGCAGCCCTATTGTATTCTGACCCACTTGCCAACTGTTTTAAAAATTAGTCTAGCTGCTAGGACACAATGTTTCCACTCGTTATGCTTATATCTCATTTTCTTCAGGATGGGGGATTCTGAAAAATATTCACAAAAAAGATGTTGCTTGACTCTTGTAACCAGTATTTGCTTATAATACAAAATAATTCCTTTGATCCAAAGTCTTCACCGATTTGCATTGTCATAATCCTGAAACCAAGCACAAGACACTATCAGATACATGACTTAACCTGTTCTCCCCTCATTCCATGTAAACAGGTCCTCATTCACCATTGATAACAATGGCTGCAGGGCAAACCATCGTGGTGAAAGAGTGATAAATTCCAGCATTATGTGAATGTTAAAACAAACAAGCAAACAAACTCAAAAGTGAATCCCAAATTTTTTCAATAATGCTGTACACTTCTGGAAAGAATTCTGTACTGAGCCCTTGTGTAGCGTCACATACCATTCCAACCACAGGGGTCAAACTTCACCCTAGAAAATAAAGTTGTCCCAAAAGTTGGTATCAAAAGCATGATTCATCTTCATTGACATTTCACTGAATTTTCAGGCAGAGGTATGGCTGAAAGAGCAGGCCCAGAAGGAAGGCTGGGCCAAAGCAACGAAACTGCAACACAGAGCAATGGCACAAGGATTGGTTGGTGTTCTATGTGAAAAGAATACTGCTTCCATGGTTGAGGTACAGTACATAGTACTCTAACTCCTATTGTACATAACAGAGGGAGAACTTAACACTTTCCATGGCTGATTAAAATTCGATGATGTTAATCGATGTTTTCATGGTTATCCCACAATGCAGTGCTGTGGCAGCTTCAGAAACCATACACACTCAAAATAATAAAAACATACCGATTTTGTGTGTACAATGGATTATTACACAAGAATGACATAAGTTTACAATCCTGAAAAATGCCTTGTGTATTTTGTATCCATCAGCAACAAAAATACAGGTCAAGGTGTAATCTGCCATAGTGTTCAGTGAGCAGTAACATACCCTGCATTTACTCTACAGTGAAAAAGCTCCATGAGTAATGCACGCTCTGTATACCCTAGCACGCACTGTATCATGTAACCAGTATGAACTATAGAAGCCGTATTAAGAGTTTTCTGTTAGATATACATGTACTGTATCTTGCATTATGTTTCAATGCCAGTACATGCAAGTGATTGTGTCTGTGAAAACCGATCTTGAATCGACACTTTAATCCTATGTGTAGATTAACAGATGTGCCACATTTGATTTGCAACCTGTCCACTTTTTATCAACGTTGTTCATGATGTGTGAGGGAGAATTTGAGAAATAGCATTAATTTTTTTTTGTCGGGTGATATATTGAAAATTTAAGAAATATACAGTGATGTCTTTTACAAGCATTCATTGAGGTTTTCTTAGGTCTCTGTTGCAGCAAAAGTTCCAGTCGCACAGCCAACTGTCCTGAGTGTTTACTGAATAAAACGCTTTGCTCAGCAGATACTCTTTAAATAGTCTTGTCTGCCAATACATTTGTATTAGGCACATTACTATGGCTAATTTCCAAAGGAACACTTTGCATATGTGTAGTCATGAAAGTTACTGACAGAGTTTTATTTTCATCTACTTTTAGGTCAACTGTGAAACAGACTTTGTCGCCAAAAATGACAAATTTCAAACTCTCGTAGGACAAGTGGCTGCTGTTACTATAAATAATTTTAAACACCTTAGTGAAAATAATGCAAATCATGTAAAGGTAAGTGTTTTCCAGTTGTAGTAATGTCTGCACATGATATTTTCAAGTTATGATTGAAAAAAGCCTTTTTCAGATAAATTTTGCATGTGCCTGTTTTATGCAAATGGTAAACAATATAGCAATGACATATACATGTACACCAATCTGTTGCCTCAAAAGCATTAGTAGTAAACAGAAAACAGCATTAATGTGCAGTAAGGAAGTTTTCCATTGTTTGCACTGAGTATTACAATACTTCCATATGTGTGGTTTAACATCTTCCAAATCATATTGCTACATTCTGCTGTGAAAGGGTATTCTGTGGCGTGATTTGATATTGTTGTTTTGCTGTTTGATTAGCATGTCGTATGTGTGGATGTAATGTTTACTCTAACAGGGTGCTGACAAATAAAATAGTTTTTTGCGAATTGAATCCCAATAGGAAATATTTATGCATATTTTAAAGGGACTTTAGCTGTAACTATTGACTAATTTTTCGCAACACTGTTTCAATATATCAACTACAGAATTTTACTATAATCTGATCTTCATGACCAATGCCCGGTGTCTTTCTTGCCAACACAGCCTGTATATGTGAAATGGCCATTGTTATTGTTGATAAATGTATTCTAGTCCGGACCTGAATACAAAATTTAAACAATAACAATGTAGATTATACTCATATAGGGTATACTTTTGAACTTATTAGGAATTTCTCCATGGTTAAGGGATTCAAACCAGATACTGCAGATGATACACAGAACAAACAAAATTAAAAATATGACCAAAGTTACAGCTAATGGATCTTTCATCAATTGCTACAATAAAATAACAATAGGTACTGTTGGGGAGATGAAGTCATCCCAGCAAAGCCACTTTTCTTAAAATGTAAGTGTCAAATTCTACGTACGTATCACAGATGTTCTTACAAACACCTCTAGTGGTCTTATGTGGAACATGATATCTCAGCATCATATCCATATACCAGAAAAAATATTTCTTTTAAGTCACTTCACACACAACACTTGATACTTTCTGAGTTCAATGACCACTTTATCCCCCAAGATTCCCGTAAGTGGTGAAGATCTGAATAAAATGATGAGTACGGAGCATCAGAAATCATTACAGGAATTATTAGTCTTGGCAATTGGTCAACTAGGAGAGAATGCAGCCATTAGGAGAGCAGTGTACCTTTCAACACCTGCTGATGTATTTATAGGTGGGTATTCCGCAAATCAAAGATTGTTTGCCAATGTCATCTACCAATTACTTTCAGGTAGTGTGTGCATAAGTTTTTCTAAAGTTTTCCATACAAAATCTACCTAACTTCTTGCTCCAGGGATAATTTTGAACCTATCTGCATATGCGCCCCCATTGTCACATTAGATATAAACATCCCATGTCAATCCTTTAAGACAGTTTTTACCTGGTATTCTCATAGGAATCCAGAGTGGTATTTTTGTAATGGCAAGTGATTGGTCAATGAAAGGTATACACTCGCCTGTAATCTAAATATGCCCATATATGGTCAAAGGGGCATTCCTTGGCATTCAAAATGCCCATGTTTTTAAAAAGCGGCCACCTGCTTAAAATCTGTGATTGGTTAGATTTTCTCTTTCCATTGTAACTGTGGCAAAATTGGAATAGGTGACAGTACCGATATATCTTTAAAGTGGTCTTTAATGTGGTACAGCTTTTAAAATGCAGGATTTTGGGCACATGAATATTCCACCTTGATCAAGAATCATTAGCATAAAATTTCAATGCTGAAACAATCCTCACTAATGTAATTTGCATAAATTAATACTAATATGCCTCGATCTTGCACTAATTGGCACAGCTAGGATTAAAAGTATTGTGATGTAGAAAGCAGAACCTTTAAAAAAAGGTGTGTGCCACCATGACATTTTCACACTTATAAAATGATTTATATTTCTTTACTTTTCTTCATAAAGGCTGTCAGCTTTGGATGCACTCTTACGCTCTTTAAAATTTCTATTTTCCAGGTAATTATGTCCATTCAACTCTATCTACAAAAGACTCCAAACATAAATGTGTATTTGGCAAATACGGTGCACTGGTGGCATTCAAAAAAACAAGAGACGTGGGTAAGGCTTTCAATCCAACTGAATTTGGCCGTCGCCTCGGACAACACATTGTCGGAATGAGTCCAACTTCAATTGGGACATTTGACGATGAGAAGGAGATAAAAACAGAAGCAAAGAGAGAGGGAGAGGAAAAGGATAGAACAAGTGAGTGTAATTTTTGGACACCGTGGTGCGAAGCACCAAAGGTGTCCTATGTCGCCACAATGTCTGTGTGTGTGTCCGTCTGTCCGTCTGTCCGTCCGTCCGTCCGTCCGTCCGTCCGTCCGTCCGTCCGTCCGTCTGTCCGTCCGTCCGTAGACAGATTTTGTTCCACTCATAACTTAAGAACCCTTAGGTCCAATGTCATGCAATTTGGTATTTGGTATTATCATGATGAGACTTAGATCTGATTAGATTTTGGTGGGTGTGGCTTATTAATTAATTGCTCATTTGCATATTTTATGACTTTTTTCGTTCACGCAGATATCTCAGAGACGCCTGGAGCAATTTCGTTCAAACTTGGTAAAAGGATAGTACTCTACCTCATACAGATGCACGTTGATTTGTTTCACAATGTGATCAAATTTGGCCGTGTTAGAGGACTTTTTAGTTTTCGCCTCCATAGACTCCCATGTATAAGGCAATCCATAGACTCCCATGTATAAGGCAATCCATAGACTCCCATGTATAAGGCAATCCATAGACTCCCATGTATAAGGCAGTCCATAGACTCCCATGTATAAGGCAATCCATAGACTCCCATGTATAAGGCAATCCATAGACTCCCATGTTAAGGCAGTCCATAGACTCCCATGTATAAGGCAGTCCATAGACTCCCATGTATAAGGAAGTCCATAGACTCCCATGTATAAGGCAGTCCATAGACTCCCATGTATAAGGCAATCCATAGACTCCCATGTTTAAGGCAGTCCATAGACTCCCATGTATAAGGCAGTCCATGGACTCCCATGTATAAGGAAGTCCATGGACTCCCATGTATAAGGCAGTCCATAGACTCCCATGTATAAGGCAGTCCATGGACTCCCATGTATAAGGCAGTCCATAGACTCCCATGTATAAGACAGTCCATAGACTCCCATGTATAAGGCCAAGAAAAATAAAAATTTAGTTTCTCATCGTATTCATATTGCAAAAAGGATGCAGTGACACAGTTTTTAGTCCCCACAGATAAAGTCCAGGGGGCTCATAGATTGGGTCATGTCAGTCCGTCAGTCCATCCATGTGAGTCCATCCGTTCACGCAGATATCTCAGACGCTTTGACAAAATGTCACGTGACCTTTGACCTCAAATATACATATTTGTCCATAACTCGGTAACCACAAGTGCTAAACCTTTCATATATGGTATGATGGGACACCCTGTTATGCCACATATTGTACCTCATTAATTATGTGCATATCTAATTTTGAGCAAGCCAATAGAGCTAGAGGTCTGATTTTTGGTATATAGGGATAACTTAGCAATGCAATTTTTTTTGACAAAATGTCATGTGACCTTGGTGACCTTTGACCTCAAATATACATATTTGTCCATAACTCAGTAATCACTAATGCTACACCCTTCATATTTGGTATGACGGGACACCTTATGACGCCACATATTGTTCCTCATTAATTATGTGCATATCTAATTTTGAGCGAGCCAATAGAGCCAGAGGTCTGATTTTTGGTATGTACGGATAACTTAGCAATGCTATTTTTTTTGACAAAATGTCACGTGACCTCAATTACCTTTGACCTCAAATATACATATTTGTGCATAACTCAGTAACCACAAGTGCTACACTCTTCATATTTGGTATGATGGGACACCTTATGACGCCACATATTGTACCTCATTAATTATGCACATATCTAATTTTGAGCGAGCCAATAGAGCTAGAGGTCTGATTTTTGGTTTATAGGGATAACTTAGCAATACAATTATTCTGACAAAATGTCACGTGACCTCGGTGACCTTTGACCTCAAATATACATATTTGTCCATAACTCAGTAACCACAAGTGCTACACCCTTCATATTTGGTATGATGGGACACCTAATGACGCCACATATTGTACCTCATTAATTATGCACATATCTAATTTTGAGCGAGCCAATAGAGCTAGAGGTCTGATTTTTGGTATATAGGGATAACTTAGCAATACAATTATTTTGACAAAATGTCACGTGACCTCGGTGACCTTTGACCTCAAATATACATATTTGTCCAAAACTCAGTAACCACAAGTGCTACACCCTTCATATTTGGTATGATGGGACACCTTATGACGCCACATATTGTACCTCATTAATTATGCACATATCTAATTTTGAGCGAGCCAATAGAGCTAGAGGTCTGATTTTTGGTATATAGGGGTAACTTAGCAATACAATTTTTTTGACAAAATGTCACGTGACCTCGGTGACCTTTGACCTCAAATATACATATTTGTCCATAACTCAGGAACCACAAGTGCTACACCCTTCATATTTGGTATGATGGGACACCTTATGACGCCACATATTGTACCTCATTAATTATGTGCATATCTAATTTTGAGCAAGCCAATAGAGGTAAATGTATGATTTTTAGTATATAGGGACAGACTATAGGATAGAAATTTTTTGACAAAATGTCATGTGACCTCGATAACCTTTTACGTAAAATACACGATTATGTCAATAAATAAGTAACCACAAGTGCTATGTCCTTTATATTTAGTAGGATGGGAGACCTTATGACAACACATGCTTTACCTCGTTGATTATGCCCATATATAATTGTGGGCAAGCCAATAGAGCTAGAGGTCTGAATTTTGGCATATATGGATTAATTAGCAATACAATGGGTTTTTTTTTCAAAATGTCACGTGACCTTGATGACCTTTGACCTTAAATATGCATATATATGCATAACTCGGTAACCACAAGTTCTTTACGCTTCAATTTTGATAGGATAGTAGACCTTAAGATGTCACATCTTGTACCTCATTTATTATGCACATATGTATTTCTTGGCTGGCCAATACAGCTAGAGGTCTGATCTTTTTTCCCGATTTAGAACCATAACTTAGACATGCCTCTTGTTTCAAAATGGGAACAATGACATCGACCTATGTGTCCATAGATCTGAACATATACACTCCAGTGATACTTCTTAATGACCTCATTTCCCTGCCCCATCAAGACTAATACTCCTATTACAAGTGGGGACTATGTCAATGTCAATGACTTGTTACTTCTATACAGAATATTATCTCACATAGTGAGTGTCTGAATATTATTCTGAATTGTATTCCAAAGCACATTCTGAAAGGACTCTTCTGGAATATACAGAATATTATCTCACATAGTGAGTGTCTGAATGTTATTCTGAATTGTATTCCTAAGCACATTCTGAAAGTAACTCTTCTGAAAATTTCACATTCTTTGCCACTGCACCATCTCCCTAATACATACTGATGACCCACGGTGTCCACTCAAGTCTCACTTTGATTGACTTGATGAAACAGTTTGGTGGGCTGGTGACTCGAATGATGATGATGTTGTTGTTGTTGAATTGATGGTGACAATATAGCAATACTAATGTAGGTGCTGACAAAAAGTCCAATAGAGCCTGTGACTAAAAACAGTCAGTCATTGTAAAGCTTCACTGCCAGAGTACTTTTGACTGTCACTATGATCACAGACCAGTGATTGATTATATCATATCATATCAGATGTGATGTGACATCATAGATGATTATCAGGGGAGAAAAGTAAAACCACTTGATGTTATGTGTGTCATAAGTTTACAAAACCAACATTATGCCAAATTTAAGGTCTTGCACTGATGATTGTGTTATGAGTATATATCACCACTTTCGCCAGCCACACAGTGTTCTCCCTCAAAGTAAGCCTTGGTGGGACAGGCCTATGTATCATCTGGTTGAAATGCACCATCACGCAGTTGTAGATTGTCATTGAGTAGCAATCATGTAACTTCTCAATGCTAAGCTGTACAGTTCCAGAGGGCAGTGTTCATAAGGCTCTCAAGCTCAGGCGTATAAGCAACTTCAAGCTTACTTATTCCTCCCACGGTTTCACTGACAATCAGAACGTGATTTTAAAAAGGCAGCTTTGTTGAACTGAAGGTGCAATCTCTTTGTGTTCCTAACCCACGTAGACAATGTCAGTGATATTGCTAGTTCTGATTGGTCTGCATGATGGAACCCGATCGGTGAAATGCTTCACATGAAACTTGAAGGTGTTCACACAGTGGTTGGTCAGGGACACTACCATGCTAGCTACCAAATCACTTAACACGTTGTCTTTCTTGGAAAAGTGTACATTGTTAATGTTATGTTGACTTCAGTGACACAGCTTGAATGAAATGCTGTTCTGATCCCGCTTTCTAGAAATTTCATTTCAAATTTTGCAAGGTGATTTTAGTTGAACGTTAGCTCAATATTCGATACAGATGCAGTCAAGACACTTCCCAGAAGTTCCTGATGATGTGAAAATGTCATCTGTTCAAGTTACATCCATAATCTGAATATCAGAGTCTATTTTTGAAATATTTTGGTAAAGATAGCTGTTTAATAAGATTTGCCATGGCCAGAAGTTTGCTACCTTTGCATTGGTGATAAGTATGGTCATTTAGAGATATGGTGTTGTGGACATCGTATGTGAAATCTTGTGAATTGATAAACTGCATCCATTAAGGGTAGAACGCGCCTCGGGGACAGATATTCCGACTCAAATTTCTACAATTCTTTTCTGAGTGGGGGCTCATTTTAAAGCTCTTGGAGTAAGAAAAACTTTCATCACCTTAGTTTTACAAAAATCCAAAATTTTATTGTAAACCCATAGAGTTAGCACAGGGATGGCGGCTATTTTGAATTTCAAATTTCGCAAAATGTTCAGTAATTTGTTTTGCTAGTTCCAAACTTTGCATGGGGACCCCTAATTTTTATTGTTGATTTAAAAAGAGAATCATTGAAAGTTTCATTTAAAAAAGTTTGAGCAAAAGTATAAGTCTTTCACTTTCTAGGCACGAACTACACCTTGTGCCATGTATGACATATATACCTGTCTGTTCCAGAACTAGCATCTTAGTCATCTCAGTGATATTTCTATAATTTTCACATGACTGTAACATGAAATATGAATGACCCGGTATATATGCTGCCTCCATAAACTGGCCTACAGAGTAGAGTGTTGGAGTACAAATGAAAAAAAAAACATCACTTACTAAAAATAGCCTCGATCAACATTGTCTTTTTCTTTCCTTTAGGTGAAGACCAGACAGACGGTGACACGGAAGAAGCCAGACCAACGGAAAGTTGGACGATTGATGAGACGGAGATGGTGAAACAGGAATTTCTACTGGACCCATCGGTGAAAGTGGGTGAACTTTTAAAAGAGGAGGGTGTTGAAATTGTCGACTTTGTTCGATATCAATGTGGTGAAGAACTTGAATAGTGTTTTATTCTTTGATTTAATTTAATATATAACTGTGGAGTCAAACTTGTAATGTTACAAAACTTTGCTTAGCAAAAGTAGTTTTCAAAAAAAATGGCTAACATTATGGACCACTTCACAGACACAAACAAGCTAAAGGAGCTAGGGCATTATATTATGGCCAAAATGTACATAAGTACTTGGATATCTGCCAATAAAATCTAATGCATACTTCCTCATTTCGTTTTGGTGTGTTTGCTGGTGATTGTAGGTAGAGTCAGTGTAGCACAGGGTTTACATGTATGGTGTACATGAATTTTGTCATTCTGAGAGACTGCCCTTGTCTGAAATTGATTTGCTATGTACATAAAAGATATGTTTTGTGTGAATTAAAGTGCCTGTGTGGTCTGAACTGGCACTCATATTGATGATCAGTAGAGAAATACATTTCAAGGATACTATGAATGCAGCCAAACTGGTCCTAATATTTCCCTGAGAACAGCAGTTTTCCTCAGCTGTGTCTACAATATGAATGTACATCTGCCAAAACATTTGTGTAAAAAAATATACCGGTAGTTCTATAGTCCTTCAGGACACACCCATGTCATACAAGTTGATTCATTCTTCTCTGCAGTTTGTAATTACAAATTTTATCATGTAAATGACAGAAAAGAGTCAATGTTACAATAAATGGAGAATGCCGTTTATTACATTTACTGAGAATTGTGATCTATGAAGAAATGGAAGGATGTGTTGGGAGATATCTCTATCAGATGAATGACTCTGTTCTGTTGAATGTGTCAACAGTCACCTGGTTGGCTTCTTTTCTTGGACTCGGTGCATGAACAACAGCAGGAATCCTTTCCATGAGTTTGTTTCAGGACAGCCATTCCAGTTTCTCAATTTATGGTAGATGCAAATTCCATTTCAGCATACGCTTTATCTACATGATAAACTGCAATTCTTAATATTTACATACCTATAAGATTTTCCCAATCTGAATCTGCTGTCGAAAGGATAGCTGTGATTGATGAAATTTATGATTGAAGATTATGGATATTTTCCATAGGATTTGTACTTGGCACAATATGATTGAATAAAATATTGGGGGTACCTGTATTTTGATGTTTTGCACAAGAATTTCCATCAACAATGATACACAACTGTGCGTCATGTGGTGATTGCAATTAAAAAAAGATGAAACTACTTTATTCACCACACTGCATAATGGTGGTATCTGATATCAAATGCCTATGGGTCAATAGAAAGAAAGATTTTTGCAATAATTCTTAGGAAGGGCAACTTGTAGAGTCTCTGCATTGTATTTCTCTCCATGATTTTGTCGATTAGCATTGGACCCGCCTGGCGGCCATTTTGCTTTCTTTGTTTCCTGACTGGAGTCATTACTCGGGCATACCATGACAGCTTCATTTAAATTAGGAACGAAGGCAGGGCGCTATGATGTATAGCTATGACATACTTACCTGTCACTCATTCTAATTTGTGTATTATTTGGACTTCAATTCAGTTACGTCTATGGAAGTCAAATCATGCAAATTACAGGTGGGGACTGTCATTTACCGTGTCATTTACAATAGAACCGCAACCTGGCCTATGAATCGTATGACATTCATAATGTTCTTCCATATGGACTCACACCTCTTTGCCAGAGAATGGAATTAATTTTGAAAATTGACCACAATGAAGGAAAACGCCACTGCATACACCAATACCATAGTATAATTCTCCTTACAAATAAAAGATATATTTTCCATGTTCAATGTGCAAGATTATAAACTTGACGGTTTACAAATGTTGTGAAAAGGGAGTATTGTCATCCCTCTGTGCTCTCTTCTGTGTCACAAGTACTACATTTCGTAGATTTAATATAGTTTGTATAAAAGTGATCATTACCTTCAGATCCAAGACATACTATAATGAAGAAGTATTCATTCATTATCTGCCATTTTTGTCAAATATGTTTTAAGGTCATTTAAAAACTTAATGTACAGTGCCCTAATTTTATCCTGGGGTCCTACTCTACAACAAGGCATGTATTTGGGAAACCTTTAATCAAATTTACAATTCAAAGGAACAGGTGCAGCCAAGTGATAAATTCAGTCAATTTTAAAAAATCATCCTGGCAAAACATGTTTCAAAGGCTGATGTACTGATTTTATATATTTTGACCTTGACTTTAAAATTGTGGGGACATAGTGGAGCTGGCCCTCCTACTGGCATATGCAGACACTATGCCCTCCCTCTGAATGAAGATGCCTGTTGCCCTCAAGTATCTATGGTCTGCCCATTCCCACAACAGTTCAAGGTGCCCACTGCCTTTTCCTCATCACTGAAAGTTCCCTAGACTTGGTTCAAGTCGGTGAATTTTAAAAAAATAAAATCATTTATAATAGTTTCTCTTGTGTCTCTCCTATTTCGTACAAACCTATCCGGAATTTGGCAGCTCACGCCAGGTTTTCCCAGCGATTGAATGCGTCACGTTTGAGTCTGCGCAGTAGTGAGTTAGTTTCTGCCGGATTCACCGACTTGGACTTCTTGCAAAGTACAGCGGTGAGACGGACTGTGTACACAGTGACGTAGAGCAAATACAAAATGATTGACAGCCCCCGCCGTTATTCTGGCCAATAAGAAGAACGCTTGCTAATAAACCTCTGCATGCATTAAAAAGTTTGTTGTCATCTCCGTGCAAAGCCAGACATCGAGTACGTTTTATATCTGGGCGAATAATGGCATCAAGTTCGTACATCAACCGCGTTTTACAACTGATCGGTCGACCACCGCTAATCATGCGAGATTACCAAAGAAAGCTTGTTGAGAGTTACATTGAAGGAAAAGATGTGTTCGTCTGCGCACCAACCGGCAGCGGAAAATCACTGACATACGAAGTCGCTCCACATTGTTTTGATTTCCATCGCTTTGGGCACGTAAGAGAACAGGCTACAACTGTAAGGACGGTGTCTTTTTCCATCCTTGAATAACCGGCCACGATTTTCGCATTTTGTAACATGGGCCCAACAAACAACACAGATATTTTCACGCGTTTTCGGTGATAGAACAGAGGTCGTACCCGCACTCGACATTTTGTCAACAACGCCGTGTGAGTTTTATGCACGTCTCGTTTGGATCAATTGGTAACTCCTCCCAATGTGTAAAATTTAGTGATGTCATCTTATGAATAAAATATGAGTAAAGAAAACGTCATCTCATGAATAATTTATAGCAACGCAAACCCTGCAAGAAAGCCAAGTCTGTGATTCCGGGTGAAACTCCGCTGTATAGCGTTCACTCCACTCATCGCCTTCGCCCTACTCATCGCGTCCACTCACGCGCGCGTTTCACATGAGAGCAAAATACAAATCATTGCGTTCACTCCACTCAAACATTCACAAATCACAGACTTGAACCAAGTCTAAAAGTTCCCCATTACCCACTAGATGTAAGCTTACTATGCAAACAAAATACTTACCATTTCAACCTTTGGACACCCCCCCCCCCTCTATTAGGGGCTTAATCTCCTCTGAAGTTCTACCAAGTACCGCATTCCCCTCCCACTTCTTATTTTCCGGTCACCACTGCTAGAAATTCTCACCCTGCTCACCGTCAAAACTGAAATTTCTTCCTCGCCCACTGTAAAACTGACTTTTCTCCCCGCCCGCTGATTAGTTTTAACCCTTGCACTCCCAGTTCCCTGTGTACAGGTCCAACTTTACCATAGAAAACAATGGATTTGGGACAAACCATAGTGGTGAAAGGATTAAAGTTGCCAGCCTACAAAAACTGTGCACAAACACCTTTTTGAAGTATCCAAAGTATACAATGGAGCATCCAAAAAGACAATGATTTCATAACTAACAAATCTCATACCGTTGGTTCTTTGGTCAACTTGACTGGTATGGCTATGTTTCTCGACTATGCGAAGCTAAAAATGAAAATTTATCCTCCATGGTGATTTGACGATGCCCAATTACAAGCACACACGCACTGCAAGACAATCGATATTAACATTTGAAAGGGTTGGCTACTTTAAGTCTTCATGTAAACGGGGATCAACAGTCTCAACAGGCATTTGATTGTTGACATAGTTACTTTAATATACTAATAACATGTGACAATGGGCGTGAAGCCATGCGACCAGCATGTGATAGCGGGGATATGTTATGTATGGCATTATGGTATTGTTTGTGAACTCGTCAAAGTACCGGTCAGCGGGCAGCTATGTTCCTTCTTTTATAACAGATTACAGCGAACGAGGTTGCAAAAACCACGGCGTGCTGTCAATATTGCGAAAGGAACCTCATTCTGCAATGTACGGACTCTGTATGTGAGCACTGGTACACGTCAGAGGTGCAGTCTAAAGAACCTACTTCTTTCAAGTTATTTATGACCGTTTCTTTCAGTAACTATATACGTAAAGTGGACATGGTGTGTGAGACCCTTTTCCTTGCGGCAGTAGTCGCGTCACTGGGGATCACGGAAGGTGAGTGCTCATCGCTGTAGTAGAGTCGACAGTCGTTTGCGCAAGTCTAGTCACTTCAGTAACACGGCACACTTGAGTCAAGGGCTGATATGTCTGCTGCCCTGTTTAATACTGTTCCTCATTTTGCTCATTGCTTGGTCGACCAAGCTATCTATCTATCTATCTATCTATCTAACCAAGCTATCCATCTATCTCTCTCTCTCTCTCTCTCTCTCTCTCTCTCTCTCTATATATATATATCAATGTTCCACTCTGAGCTTGTAAATCCCGATATTTCGAAGGGACTAAGCCCTTCTTCTTCATTGGGTCCACTACAGTCACTAATCTAGAACTGCCACTGTCAAGTTCAAAACTCCTTGCATGACAAAAGAAGAAATATGTAACAATTATGTAACAGACTGAACTTAATAAGGAACTTACATAATTGTTACATATTTCTTCTTTTGTCATGCAAGGAGTTTTGAACTTGACAGTGGCAGTTCTAGATTAGTGACTGTAGTGGACCCAATGAAGAAGAAGGGCTTAGTCCCTTCGAAATATCGGGATTTACAAGCTCAGAGTGGAACATTGATACACTCTAATACATTATTAACGATTGAGACTATATATATATATATATATATATATATATATATATATATATATATATATATATATATATATATATATATATATATATGGATGGTGTTAAAATTTCATAAATAATATTTGTTTTGGTGGCGACATTCTGAAACATACTCAGAGCATTTACAAATAGAATGGTGCGTCCCAAACGTATGTATAGCTAAGAATCTTTTCACTTCTGTCTGAAGATTGCAGGATGCAATATATATAGTCACAAACACATACATACATACATTACATACATGTTTATTGTGTATATCAAAAAAAACAAAACAATATCTCGTGTTATACAGACACCCACATTGGCATTTCCGTGTCATTTGTGTTGTTGATTTAATCGAAGTCCTGCCCGAACCTAAGTTCCTTATTAAGTTCAGTCTGACATCAGAAGATTTAATGGATTGTAATATCGGGCAGATCGATGTCGAAATTTACTCGATTAAAACCTTCCAAACCGAATGTAAACGAACAAGTTGACGGGACATATTCTCATTTATTTAGCAATCACCCGTAACGTGGTCGACTCATCGCTTTGTAGCTACGTGCATTGCTGCGAGCTTATAGGTTTTAACCTTTGATCAATGATCAGCATGTGACCTGGTTAGGACAAAGGCTAATAGACTTGCATGTAACGACTCTCTACTCAAAGTTATGCACTAAGTCTGGCCACAGTCCCTCCCTATGCTCTGGCTTATCGCTATAATGCCAGGTCTTTGGACTTTGAAAGCAAATAACCCACAAACCGTCAACACGTTGACGGGACATATTCTAATGTAGCAACCACCCGTATCCAGGTCGCCTCATTGCTATGTAATACACACTCTGTTGCGAGATTTTCTGGCCTACGTGACATAATTTAACCAAGTTTTAATCTTTGATCAGCATGTGACCTGGTGAGGACAAAGGCTAATACATGTAAGGTATGGGGTGAGATCATGCTGTGCCAAAACACTTGTGTCAACATTATTTCTTTATGTTTACATTATTTCGTTTTCTCATCTTTTTTGCATTTTTATTATATTATGTTTACATTTTTATTTCGTCCTTCCATTTTTTTTATTGTTATTACATTTTTAGTTTATTTCATTTTGTTTGCATTTTGTATCATCATGTTTATGTTAACATAATAAATAAAAATGCAAACATAATGAGAAAACGAAATAAAAATGTAAACATAATGAAATAAAAAAATGCTAACAAAATGAAAGAATGAAATAAAAATGTGAACATAATGAAAAAAACTGCAAACAAGATGGAAGGATGAAATAAAAATGTAAACAAACTTGAATAAAAATGCAAACAAAATACATTTGATTAAAAATGTAAACACAACGAAAAGATTACATTAAAATGAAATAATGTTAACACGGGTGTTTCGGCCCTGATCTCACCCCATAACGATTATCTGGTAAACGTTTTGCACTAACTCTGGCCTATGCCAGATTTTTTGACTTTGAAAACAATAACCAACAAAACAGAGTGACACATCGGTATGTCGACGAAGTGGCTGAGAAATATAGGGTATGTTTGATTAAAGTGACCAAGAGAGATGTTGTTTATAGCTACGTCACCTATAGATTTACCTTGTTAGATGCGATCACCAGACTGTTATGGTCACCAGAGTAAAGAAAAAGTGAAGTAAATAAAGTTAAATATTGTATAACAGAAATCGGACGCTAGTGCAGGACGCAAGCCGCGAGATTTCAAACAGATGATTATTCGCTGGTAATTATCACCGTTTTGATTTCGTTTATCGTTTTCTATTAATATTTTATTGCAGTCAAAACAAAGTTTACAAAACTAATAAAAGCTAGCACAATGCAGGAAATTGCTATGACACATCAAAGTTTAAATGTCTCCTGTATAAACCTTTGGTGACAATGTGAACTCCCACTTTATGTTTACATGTGGGTTTGTTTTTATGGATGGCAATAAAATGTTCCTCATTCTCTCTAGATCTTCTACAAATAAATTTTATTTATCTTTGTAACCGTAGGATTTATTCCTAACCAGGGTGCATTGCGTTTTACGGCACTTGGCGACTGGGGTGGTCAGGGCGAATCGCCATTCACAACTCCTGTCGAAGTTGCTGTTGCCAAGGCGATGGGTGACGTAGCGGACATGTATCAATCCCAGTTCACATTGGCTCTTGGGGATAACTTCTATACTGAAGGCGTTAAAAGTGTAGACGATCCAAGATTTAATGTAAGTGTAAATATCCAACGTTTGTCTGCCCAATATATAAGGGACAAATATAGAATGGTTGATATTGTATGCTTCTGCAGACCGAGCATGTGCACGGGACGATATGACTTTAGAAGGACCGGTAAACATGACATTTCACTTGATATCGTTGTATGTTGAATTTTAGGTGTCACTTAACAACAAAATCACTCAGGCAAGTCAGTCAAGTAAAAATATGTACAATGTCTAAAACCTATAGCTACCCTCCTGACGGAAAGACAAAACATGACAACGGTGTAATATTACAAGGTATTATAAGGTATATATTTCCACCGAAAAATTGTGGCGATTGTCAGTTATAGCTTAGATAAGCGTCTAACAGGTAAATTTCCATGGAGAAAAATGTGTTAGAAAGCTGTAACTGTGATTAAAGTAAACTACGGACTTTTAGAATTTTACGATTTTTTTTGGATCTAATACCGCTTGTGTGGATTCACCGTGTCTTTTTTTGTTAAAAGTCACAAATGTAATTTTTCCTCATGAAGTCAGCGTCTCACAGTAAGGACAGCTATTTTGAATGTCAATTATCAGTAAATTTCAAGTAGGTTGTTTCCAAAGTACCAAAATTTGCACGTTTACCCCCCCCCCCCCCCCCGCTCTTTATTCTTGATTTTTGGGATCGAGTAGTTGAAAGTTTCCTGAAGGAAAGTTTAGGCAAAAGTTCGGATCTACGAAATCGCTCTGTTTTGACCTTTTTGTGATATCACGAAAACATGGAATACTTGCATCAAAAACTGAATTTTATCTTAATCACAGAATCTCAAACGCCGAAGAGATTCTGAACGAAAGATTTATATGTCAATAAAACTCTTCCATGACCTGCAAATGAACTCTTTCATGACCTGAGATACATAATTTTACAGGAAACGTTCGAGAACGTGTTCACAGCCAAAGCGCTTTATAATCCATGGTATGTTATTGCTGGTAACCATGACTACTATGGTAATCCACACGCCGAAGTGGAATACACAAATAGATCTGCAAGATGGTGAGTATTTCTGTTAAATATTCGCAAATTTAAAAAAGTCGTTTCTCTAATTTTATTACCGAATTTTACACGACAGCCATATCCTCCAAGTTTGCCTTCCCACAGGTCGTGTATCACAGCGAATCTACCACTCTGTTTATCCGAGCTTGTTGCTCCCTAGGCCCTCAGCTTGGTGTTACATAATTTTTGATTTGTGTACACTTTCAACTCTTTTTCTATTAAATTGTGAATTTTCACAAAGATTTCTTGGAGGCGAAAATATCAGAATATATATCGTTGGTCAAGCAGATACCACGTAGGTGCTTTTAATGTCATGGATTGAATAGTTGGGAAGAAATCCTTTCGTTAAGTCGTCATTTGTAAGTGAAGAAAGAGACGGATCAGAAGGGTTGATCGTCTGTTCGTGATTTTATTATCCAATTGGCAAAACATGATATTTACAATTAAACTTTAGCACCTGTTTTGCGATGCAATTCACTATAGGAACATATTGCGTTGCCATTGAAAGCACTACATCATGCGAAGCAATTCTGCGAGTTGGTGTTCCACAGGGTTCTGTATTAGGACCAATACTATTTACATTACATACAGCACCGCTCGACGATATCATTTCATCCCATGATTTAGATTACACCTTGTATGCAGATGATTCCTGAATATACGCAGTCTGTAACACGCCTGATGATGCTATAGTAGATATAGAACAATGTGTTGAGGATTTACGTGGATGGATGAAATCAAATACGCTGGTATTGAATGATGATAAAACAGAGGTAATTCATTTTTCATCACGTTTCAAGAAAGATACAGATTGTCTAGATGGCTTCAAAATTGGAGAGTGAGAAATACTTCCTGTCGCGTTTGATTCTGACGGTTTTATGACGAGTCAAATAAACAACATAGAACACCTGTCTTATATAAACTCCATTGGCTACCAATAGAGAAAAGAATTAAAGTTAAGCTCATTCATATGACATTCAAAATTATCTCCGGAAAATGCCCAGACTATCTCCGTCCACTGATAGACGCCCGTGTCTCCAATCGTACCCTTCGTTCATCGGACAAAGTCGTTTTACTGAGGCGCGACACAAACAAGACAGCTAAAAACTACGGCTACCGTGCCTTTTCAGTCGCAGCACCTATTTTATGGATTGGTCTCCCTTTTAATGCTGACATGACTGTACTATTGATTCTTTTAGTGTTAAGACATATCTTTTTAAGGAGTATTAAAAAGTGTAACTTTGTTTTTATTTACCAGACAGACATGTTATTTTTTATGTTTATCTTTTCAGAAATACATTTTAGTCTTGTAAAGAGCCCTGAGACGCAGTGTAGTGCGCTTTTAAGAAATAAAATAATAATAATAATAATATTGCAAGAATTTTGGGAGAAATAAACACTTTCGCGCCATGTGCGAGAATTGTGCAAGAATTAATGATGTCATCAATCTGCGAGAATTGTAATTTCTCGTCACGAACCTAGTCGCGAGAACCCCTTCCCGCAGATTCATTACGAAGAATTAAGACTTTTCGCAGAATTGATTGAGAGAAATTACAACTTTCGCTGAAAAGACTAATTCTCGTAGGATTCTCGCACATACAGAGAATTCTAGAAAGAGTTCATTTCTATAGCTAAATCCTCGCAACATCTTCCAATACTGATATATCGAACCAGGCAACGACCACGACTTTCGTGAGGTTTGTCTTGTACCTGAACAAGGGCAACATCCGACACAGTCCATTCACGTCCATTCGAAACATAATGTTATTAGATTGGATGCAATCCAAGTTATTGTTTTTTGTCAAAACCTAACGGTGAAACGGATAATTACAACACATTGAAGGTTACTGATGTCAGCACCGCCATTTCCTTTCTATAGGCACTTTCCTTCGTTCTACTACAGTATGAGGTATAATATCCCAGCATCCAACGCCACTATCCTCTTCGTGATGATCGATACCGTGATGCTTTGCGGCAACACACTGGATGAAACCCCTGGATCCGACCTCGGAGGTCCAGAAGATGTTACCGGAGCTCTTAAACAGTGGCGCTGGATTGAGGAAACGTTGAAAAACTCAAAAGAGTGAGTTACAAAATGCACAGTGTGTGTGAAATATCATTAGCCATGTGCTTTAGAACGTCATGAAAAAAGTACTTTTTAAAAGAATATGCCTATTAACCATTAATAACCATAATATTGTGACAATGTTCTATATCGTCATGAATTACATTCATCTTTGGTTGATTCTTGTCAAAATTTTAAAGCACACCCGGAATGCTAGAGTATCTTGCCTTGGTCTTGTTTGCTAAAATATTGAGAAAGGCAGCATCATAGCACAGGTGATATACATGCTATCATTCTGCGCGATCCCCATATATGGAAGTACTCATGAATATTTGATGAGGACAGCGTATATGTCTTGATAACCTATTTTGCCAATAACCGATTAAAACATTACCATAATTATATATTCATTTAATATAAAACACCTATAGGGCCGTTCACAGTTTACGTCACTGTTCTCTCATTAATATGCAAAAATAAATATTTGTCCGCATTTTTAGATTACGCTTTTGAAAATTACGCATGCAAGAACGACGAAATACATCTCAGTGGGCGACTGCTAGTGTAACAGTGAATACTAAAAAACATATTCACGACTCAGAGTACAAGCTGCAAAAACAGCCACGCATGCAACATTTATAAAATTTGTCCGCATTTCAAGCTGCGTGTCCGATGTCGCGCGCGTACAGCTATATTTAGTAACAAACCTGTAACCGTGAACAAGGCTATTGCCTGGTCATGAGGGCTATAGCGCCCGTCTATTACCCAGAGGGGCCGTGTGTTACCAGAAACATATCGCTATTCCCCGAGGCCGTAGGCCGAGGGTATAGCGATGTGTTTCTGGTAACACACGCCACGAGGGGTAATAGACGAGCGCTATAGCCCGAATAAAGACCAGGCTATAGGTGTTTTATAACACACCACATGCTCATGTGTAAACAGTGGCGCTGGATTGAGGAAACGTTGAAAAACTCAAAAGAGTGAGTTACAAAATGCACAGTGTGTGTGAAATATCATTAGCCATGTGCTTTAGAACGTCATGAAAAAAGTACTTTTTAAAAGAATATGCCTATTAACCATTAATAACCATAATATTGTGACAATGTTCTATATCGTCATGAATTACATTCATCTTTGGTTGATTCTTGTCAAAATTTTAAAGCACACCCGGAATGCTAGAGTATCTTGCCTTGGTCTTGTTTGCTAAAATATTGAGAAAGGCAGCATCATAGCACAGGTGATATACATGCTATCATTCTGCGCGATCCCCATATATGGAAGTACTCATGAATATTTGATGAGGACAGCGTATATGTCTTGATAACCTATTTTGCCAATAACCGATTAAAACATTACCATAATTATATATTCATTTAATATAAAACACCTATAGGGCCGTTCACAGTTTACGTCACTGTTCTCTCATTAATATGCAAAAATAAATATTTGTCCGCATTTTTAGATTACGCTTTTGAAAATTACGCATGCAAGAACGACGAAAATACATCTCAGTGGGCGACTGCTAGTGTAACAGTGAATACTAAAAAACATATTCACGACTCAGAGTACAAGCTGCAAAAACAGCCACGCATGCAACATTTATAAAATTTGTCCGCATTTCAAGCTGCGTGTCCGATGTCGCGCGCGTACAGCTATATTTAGTAACAAACCTGTAACCGTGAACAAGGCTATTGCCTGGTCATGAGGGCTATAGCGCCCGTCTATTACCCAGAGGGGCCGTGTGTTACCAGAAACATATCGCTATTCCCCGAGGCCGTAGGCCGAGGGGTATAGCGATGTGTTTCTGGTAACACACGGCCACGAGGGGTAATAGACGAGCGCTATAGCCCGAATAAAGACCAGGCTATAGGTGTTTTATAACACACCACATGCTCATGTTGTATTGTTATATAGTGTTTTGATATTTTGCACCGCAACAATCCATTGTGACAAGTTAACTGAGCGATGTACAGCGGTTTAGCATACCTAGCGACATCCTTCGTTGCACTTCAATCTTTTCCGTCGATGAGCTGTTCAAGTTCCTACGCTGTTGGAATGTTGGAAAATGTTAAAAAATCTGTTTTAGAGAATGTGTCGTCACCTATCCCGGACGCACATCACGTTCCAGTCACCCGCCATTGTTGCAAAGCTGCAGACGACACTCCACCCGTGACGGTCACGTGACCGGACACTTTTCCAAATTTGGTCAGAACTATTTCCCTAGGGAAATAGCTTTTCAAAAAAATACCCTTTGACGTCACTTTTTTCGATCCGGTGGGGACTAGACGTATCTATTTTCTCGTCACGTGACGTATTCTGGCGAATCGCGACACGGAATGAGCATGTGGCGTGTTATAAATTAAGTACGATGGTCTATCTCTCACACAGTAATTACGTCATCGTGGCCGGTCACTACCCAGTGTGGTCAATAGCCGAGCATGGACCCACAGAGCTACTCGTCGCCATGTTGAAACCGAAGTTGGAGAAATATGGAGCGACGGCGTACTTCTGTGGCCACGACCATAATCTACAGGTAGAGTAGAATCCAATAGTAATGAAAGTATCAAGCTTCTGACTGTGACAAAGCGAAAGAAAGTTGCAATTGTTAAGGTAGAGGAACTTTGATATACGTGTACAGAAGAAGTAGGAATATGTGATTCAATTACTGTAACAATTACAATAACAATAGTGCATGGTTGTGATGGATATAGATAGAGGGGAAAAGAGTCACAGGGGCTGTCCGACGTATACCTAATCACAAGCGACTGTGGACATAGACAGCTCGTTGCATGCCGTATACCTAGTTACATTTTGAATGTGTATTCCACGGCTGAATCAAATGGCCCTTACGAATGGCGAAAATAAGTGTTTTCTACGACTAAAATAAAAATGAAACGCCGTTCTTGTCTCTTTTCAGCATTTGAAAGAAGACAAATCAGATGTCGAATATTTTGTCATCGGCTCGGCTCACGTGGTGGACCCGTCTACGGCCCACAGTGACAATGTCCCCGAAGGATCGCTGAAATTTCACGACGGAGACACATCCAGTCTCGGTGGTTTCGCGTATGTGGAAGTCACCGCTAGCAATGCTACATTTACATTTGTTGACGCCCTCTCGAGGAAGGACCTCTATCAGAGGACACTCTATCCGCGAAAAGTCAGCGACTAAGTTTTTGCTGTTTCTTCACGTCCTGAAAACTTCTGTAAAGTTCTACATTTATAAATCTTTGAACTGCTCGGTTAAATATTTTGCATACCTGAAGTGTTTTATAATGAAATTCACACCGTTCATGAAATACGAACATTTTGTAATTGTGAACACACTCCGAATATGCAGTATGTGGACGTGTGATCCACCTTCAACTCATTAAACGCATGCTTCTTAATGAAAAACCAAAAGTGTACCGATTTTAAAATACTTATAGGGAAGTTCAGGGGTAAAAACCGTTACTCCGCCAATGATGAGTGCTTTTAAGGCACGTCAAGAGTAGAAGATGATCCCTGGCAGATTTAGTGGTGTTCATTGACAATGTACACGCCTACATTTCTTTCAATTTGGCACATTCTCCAAATCCACCCCAACCCCCCCCCCCCCCCTCTCTCTCTCTCTCTCTCTCTCTCTCTCTCTCTCTCTCTCTCTCTCTCTCTCTCTCTCTCTCTCTCTCTCTCTCTCTCTCTCAGATTTCGTGAGACACAGTTTTCGAGACGAAGCACATCGAATTTCAAATTTTGAAACTCAAAGTGACAGGCACATGTCACGGTCAATCAATTTCGATATGGTATCGATGCGAGTTTCAATAAAATATTTAAGCGAAATGCGATGCTGAACGGCATTTCTTTAGCCGGTCAGTCAGTGCAAGGGGTGATGCGAATTTGTCAAAATAGCCAAGACTAGCGAGTTGATAAAAAGTTATTTTGACACAATAAAATCTTGTCGTAAAATCGTTTTGAAATATATTCAGGATCAATAACTGTTCCAGCATAGACTCAACAAAATTTGTAAGGCATTATTGATTACCACATTTTGCAGTCAGATAATCTCTGACTCGCAACCAGTTTCAAAAACTGATTTCATCGTCCTTTGCGAGCTTGCGGAAGTAACATCAGGTGCTGAGATTAACACCTTTTTAATAAAACCCCTTTGGCGGACCATACAAAAAAAAAGGAGGCATCCATTTATTTAGTTCCTCTGAATTTATCTACAATGAAGGATAACCCATTTACAGTCACAAAACAAGTTTATAACTACCAGTGACGCTGTAATCATTCGTATGGAATCCTATGAAATGAAGAAATCCAACACAAAGGATGAGAAGGAGATCGTAAAATTTTAAAACTGAATAGTAAGTATCAAATAGAGAAGCGCTAAATTAAATATGAGATCCTCCAGGAAACAAAAAGTACACCAGCAAATATTGAAACAGCCTGTCGATGTTATCTTGATAAAATGATTTAGCCGTCGAATTGAATTGGTCTACTTCTAAAGTGTCACGTAAATAAGTGCATTGCACTTCCTTGGAGCTCGCACATCAAATGCTGTCTGATGTGACTCAGTGCGGTTTTACGGAAGTCACAGGAAGCAAACTTGTCTAGAAATGATGAAAGTGTTGAAATGACGTAGGAAAAGTAAATCTTTGAACAGAATTCTTGAATGTTTTGCAGGGCAAAAATACAACAGATTAAAGTAATGTGGTATCCAATGGTTGAAACATAGGTTATTTTAAAAGGTGTGACACCGGACTGTTCCATATCAATATTGCAGCTTGAGAAATCCGAGTATTCTCTTCCTCATTTTGCATGATTCACTGATATTTCATTTTTTCAGAGACTAGCAACATATATATTTGCGGCAGACTAAGATAATCTGCTATTTAATACGAACTCCCCGGAACACAGATACACGTACACAACTTGTCCATGAAAATGTGCTCCCCCAAAGATGGTGTTTACAGTTTCACAACTTAAATAAAACATTAGTGTCATCATTAATTACAATAACAGAGCTTTTCACCGAGGATATCAGCAGGTTTCCAACGTCTGTGTTAAACATTTTTTTTCATCAATAACCACGCCATTACTTTTACCAAAGCTCTGAATGACCGCATGATATCAGTGATTAACGTCAGAAACCGAAATTCTCGACGCCCGGTCATGTGCATACATGTTTTGTTCAGAGTTTAAGGGATGTGGAATTTCAATAGTGAGCGTGGAAAAGTGCAAAGGATTGAGCATTTGTACTAGACGTACACCAAGTATTACTTTTTAATATTTGAGGTAGTATAGTTGAAGTAGTAGATGATCTTTGAACCATGAAATTATATTTAACTGGCGATGTTGACGAGAATAAAAAAAATAGAAAGTAATGGTTCAATCTTTTCCTCTGAAGTCCATCTTTTCACCGTGACTGCTCTCCGTCGATGTTTTCCAACTTGTGCAACACGCAAGATGACACTCATAGTCTTTGTTCTTTGTTTTGATATCCTTGGCTCACCTACAAACCTGAAAATGTGGGCTCTATTTGTATCAACCAACATTTTAAGATCGCGGACCTCTAACACAGTAATACCACTAAGTATATTCGGGTAAATTTTGGGGGTTTTTGTCAAGACCACCTATTCTATGCTTAACATTCAATTTTGCCAGGCAGTTGTCTGAGTTGTGTAAGTATGACCTTCGAGACATTTTTGTTCTTTGTTGGCGGAAGTTTCAGTTGCTTTGGTTCGGTGGCTGTGACTCAGTTTACGACGAACTGTGAATAAGCGAGGCAGCAGGGAAACCCCCGTTTGGATGACGCTTCCATACTGAACCACGGCTACAGTCACAAAGCAGAGCTGAGCACCGGTGATCATACTCCACTGACCAGACCGAAGTTGATAAATAATAGAAATGATAACACAAATCATGTTGTAACAAACGAAATATCGATTTGTTTATCAGAAAAAAGTTCGAGCTAAAGTCGGATTATAATGGTTATAGTTATAGAGGGCGTGTTCATAGAATGCTTACAGTTTGGTTTCCGCTGAGTGGTCGCATCACGTGAGTGTCAGAGGCCCCATTTGAACATTAGATAACAAAACTCGGGACATTGACGGTCTACACCAGTTTGACATCCATACCCAACCCGACAACAACTACATTGAGGTCGACCGGTACACCATGTTGCAATACACACTTCTTTCATTCCTTATCGGCATTTCGGCAGGTGAGTGTTCTTGGTGTCAGTCTTTATTTTCGGCCCCAAGGAAGTTCCCGGTGTTATATCGTCTGCTGTTGAAGTTAACACTAGTTTCGAGACCATACTTGATCTGTATTCCCCGCTCTTTGGTTTGATGATGACTTTAGGGATTAGACTGTGATAATTTATTTGTATTTTATCGAAGACAATCCGCATTATGGCTCGACTCTTTGCTCCTGTACTGTGAAATTCTAATATAATCTTTTGCTTTTACTATTCTGGCCATCATTATTTTGATGCTGGTGACGATGAACGTATCTTATTAATTTAGTAGCAGTCGGCGACGATAACGCCCCGCTGTACTTTGCTCACTTTGTTACGAATCAGCGAGTGCACTGAACCACTGCGTGCTGACAAGGTATCAAAGTTTGGACTCCTGTTTAAACAACACAAGCACACTGTTGGAAAATTTGCTATAATTAAATTGGTCTATGCTGGTAAACTTTGAACTGGTCTTTGTGTCTATAGCTGTAACGTCCTGTCAGGACTCTGAAGTTAAATATCGTCGTGGAAACTAACATACTTAGAGGGTCGTTGAAGAGGAATTGTGTGTCAAAAAGTTAATTCCAGAGCATCGAGTGTTTGGTATGCTATATGATATTATAACGTTTCCTGTTATACTATGTAGCATTGTAGGACTGTACAAATAGAGCAAGCAACATTTCACGCGCGTGCATGGAGAGAGAGAGAGAGAGAGAGAGAGAGAGAGAGAGAGAGAGAGAGAGAGAGAGAGAGAGAGAGAGAGAGAGAGAGAGAGAGAGAGAGAGAGAGAGAGAGAGAGACAGACAGACAGACAGACAGACAGACAGACAGACAGACAGACAGAACACAATTGGAACTAATTTTGGGTAATTGGATTTTCATATTTTTTAAATTTCTCAAAAGTGTTAGGTGCCATATAGTTGAATGTTGTAATAATACAAATTACTCATACAAACAAGTGTGTAATGTAAAAAGAAAAGCAGATAAGATTACATTTGTAGATTAAATCGGTATTCACCATCCAATTATCCCAAATTAGTTCCAATCGTGCTACAGACAGACAGACAGACAGACAGACAGACAGACAGACAGACAGAGTGTGTGTATATGTGCGCAAGGACATGGAAAACTGCACAGGCTCCAAGAGTATTGGCCCTACTAACAGCAATAGCCTCAACAAATCAGTGTCATAATATACACAACAAATGACATGACGATTGTCATAAAAGTTACAAAAATTGAACCATGTGTAAGTTTTACCCACCAAATTTGTGATATCTTCGGGGTTTTTTTTGTATCCAGCCCCTCTGCTGATACGTTCCGTATTCAGACAACTTTATTTACAAATCATTCCTCACAGACGATTCCATGTCCTGAATAATGGTTTAGTTTGGCGACGTTTTATCCCAATTTTACATTCAGAAAACAGAGAAATTTTAAAAGGAACTTCAGTGATTGTACAAAGATCAGTGATCTGTTAAGCTAATGTACGTACGTACGTACCTACGTACGTACGTATGTACGTATGTATGTATGTATGTATGTATGTATGTATGTATGTATGTATGTATGTATGTATGTATGTTACAAATTACTCGTAAAAACAAGTATTTAACTTAAAAAGAAATTTAAAGCAGATAAGCTTACATTTGTAGATTAAACTGACATTACTTCACCATCCAATTATCCAAAATTGGTTCTAATCGTGTTGTATGTGTGTGTGTTACAGAATAAATAACATGCAGTTGCCTGTACGCATGTGTGTTTTTACTCTTCCATATTTTTAAAACTGCCACTTCACAACATCGTATGGTATTTTCCACCGCATTTTGCTCCATACAGTTGCTTGATGAGGAAGTGTCCTAAGATTGTTTGTTCGATCAGAAATTTGATAAAAATGTTTGAAAGGATTTTCCGTCAGTCTCAGAATAAAAATAACCTGTCGGAATAAAGGAGAAGTCTCTGATAATATAACTGTCCGAGGGGCCACGAGTACAAGAAAACGAGTTACATAACTAGTATTTCTTGAATTTGTCATTTCCATCACAGCTTTATTTTGAACCATATTGTGGACACATGAAAAGCGCTAACGATGATAAATCTGCCTTTTACGGCAAGTTTCCCTGCGGCAAAGTTCAGGAGTTCTGAAGCTTGTCGAAGGAACTGTATTTTATCTAGCCATTGAAATGGAACGAAAATAATGCCGCTGAATCTTTTAGAGTGTTACCTAAGCTCAATTCAAATATTTATCTTTTACTTTGAGGGGGATATAAAAAACCCTGTTTAACAACTTCCGTGTTTTACATGTGTATTTTGATGCGTTAATATTATCATCTGAACATCCCTGGCATGAGGAAGCCTGACACTCATGAACGGGTAGCGCTAGTAGAAAACTCGTAATCCCTGCGACAAAGAAAACCCTCGAATTACTTCCCTGGTAGACTTGGTTCAAGTCGGTGAATTTTTTTAAAAATAAAGTCATTTTTAATAGTTTCTCTTGTGTCTCTCCTATTTCATACAAACCTATTTGGACTTTGGCAGCCCAGGCAAGGTTTTCCTTGCGATTAATTGAACGCGTTGCCCTTGAGTCTGCGCAGTAGTGAGTTTCTGCCGGATTCACGGCATTCCGGGAGAAACTACCCAGTATCGCGTTCACCCCACTCACAAATCACAGACTTGCCCCGAGTCTACTTCCCATGTTGATTAAGGGCGTAACAGTTTTGAAAGGACGATATCGCATATGTATATTTGTGTGGGATGCGTCAATTGTTATGCTTTCCTTGACTTGTACGTGTTTCTTTATGATCAGTATAAACTTGAACAGTATACGTGTACGAGAACTCAACATGTTTTTTTACTGAAATCTGTTGAGTTCTCGTACAAGTATACTGTTTAAGTTTATGTTGAGAATGTATAAAGAAACGAGTACAAGTCAAAGAAAGCATGACAACTATACAGAGAAAAGTTAAAGTGTTTCGGCGCAGGCCTATTGGATTTATGCAAATGAGAATATGTCTACGACGACAATGGATTTTCATTGACATTGCCTAGACCAAATAGGGCAAATAAGCACAAAACCGGACTGCATTAAATATCTTCTTGTTTAGCCAAATGTATCAACTAGAAATCTCCTATCAGCGATAACTTTGTACCCACAAACCCCATTTTACATTTTTGCAAATTAGACACTGTTGCGAAAATAAGATTTTATTAGATTTTTAGCATGTTATTTCCAGGACCTACCAAAATTCATGGTAAAAAACTACTTTCTGTTGAAATAGTCCTAGGTTTACCCTTTTGGCTTAGATTTACAAGTGGATTTGTTTTCTTTGACACCATCTTCGGGGCTTGTAACATCTTTGCCGGCTGTCATTGGATCGATTACTGAGCTTTCAACGTTAAGCATCATTTCATTTTTTTGTTTGTGGAGTTCTGTTCGTCAACACTGAATCCAGACATAAAAGGACAGAGTTTGACTTTATGGGAAAATAGTTTACAGGTTGGATAATATTTTGATCATCTTGTTCGACAAAATGGTTCATATTCTTCTTTTCTCCGTAGACTACGTTGGAGTAAAAGAGAGTATTAACCATTTGAACATACGATCTGCAATTTCACTGTAGACAAATTAGTTCGAGTCCGGACAAACCACAGCGGTCAACAATCATCAGATATTACACACATGCATACTGTGTGTACAGAAGTCGATCATCGGGAATATTTCGACATGATATCTTGGGCAGCTCATGAAACTCATTTACAAATAGAACAAAAACAATGGCAGATACATCATTTGATGTAAGCCATCTTCAGAAAACAGGGAGTAGTGGCTTGAAGTTATTGTTAAATTTTGTAAATGTTGCCCCGTCAAAGTGATCGTTTATTAATTCCTTCACAGTATCCAGTGAGAATGCCTTGAGATTCACGGCACTTGGTGACTGGGGAGGTATTCCGATCTTTCCATACACGTCACCGTTCCAAATTGCTGTAGCAGATACCATGGGCAAGGTGGCCAATGCACTGGGGTCAGAGTTCACGATAGCCCTTGGTGATAATTTCTACGAGACCGGTGTCAAGGACGTTAATGACAGGCGTTTCAAGGTAAATGGGTACAGTGATGTTTTGCACCAAATCACATAACTAATGTACAGATTCGTAAAACATTGTCCACTAAAATATCCTTGTGCCCATTGAATACTAAAATCGTTATATCAGTACAGACTGTGTGTGTTCTTTTAAAACACAGCGCACGAACAGATTTTCTAACACCTTGAAAGTTCATACAGTCGGCTCGAAATAGTTCATGGATAATGCATTTTTGAAACATTGTGCGAGATTTAAAATAGCAAGCCCAATATCCAGCTCTGTATTTTGCTAATTTTTTTTTGTATTTTTTATGGGTTAGGACACTTTCGAGAACGTCTTCACAGCGCCCTCACTTCAGAAACCTTGGTATGTGTGCGCCGGTAACCATGACCACAAGGGGAATATTACAGCACAACTGGCCTACACTAAGGTCTCACAAAGATGGTAGGTCTTATCAATGCCTACAGGCTCCTGATATTATGCTACTTTCAAAACTACACGGATCGATGATAGACACGGCAACGGAACGCATGCATTCTGTAGAGCTCGATCAGACTAAAACCATATCGTTGATTTAACAGATCAATAGTTAAATGCATAAACTTTGCTAAGCTTCGTTTCAAACAAATACTAACTATTCATGAGTTAGTTATTTTTGAAGTTTGGGTTGAGTTCAAGCCCAAGATTAAAAGGCTCTTGTCGACATGTCATGAGCATCTTCAACTGACATGTGATACTTGGTAAGTGCCATAAAAGTTGCGCATCTGCCTGATCAAAAATTCACATAAGCCGACTACACTAGTCCATGGGAGTTGTTGTAGATAAACATATTAGCGCACCCCTCCCCGCAGGAGAATTATTTCTTGTTATGGCTACTTTCCCAAAATAGAGCGACTGCGCACATTGTTTAAATTTTCTGTCAGTCAGTCAACTTTCTATACATATAGTTCACAATTAATTTTCACGTATAATTCTGGCTGTATGAATGGTTGGGCAAGAGTTAGTTTGTATGAAGCGCGCCATCGTAAGACGTGAATATCTTGTTTTTCATCATTGATCTGTGCTCCACAAAAGCAAAAAAGATATCTTTCATGCGATGACCCGAAAATAAACTTGTTTGGCTTTCTGATATCAGATAATATAATTTGTATCGGCATAAAAATAAGAATTGCGTCGCATTCTTAAGGCTTTTTGTAGTCCATATCACCAAACGTTATGTGGCTTTTAATATCTTGCTCTTGTGCATGTGTTCTCGTATTTCAATAGGAATTTTCCAGAACTTTACTACAGTAAACGATTCCAGATTCCCAACTCTGGTAGCTCCTTGCTTTTGGTTCTGATAGACACTGTCATACTGTCAGGCAATACAGATGACAGCACACCAGGCAACGAATTGACTGACGTAGATCAAGAACACGCTGATTCCCAACTGAAGTGGATCGAAGATACGTTGAAAACATCAAATGAGTAAGGAGGTCTTTTTCATATTTGTCTTTTCGAGAGTTTGTTCAGGTCGATAAAATTAAGAAAATGTCATTTTACAGCTTCTCACGTATCTTATGTTTCAAAATATTTTGATACGATGAGGCTAACACTGGGTACGATGGAGTCTGCGTAGTAGCAACGCTGCAATGGTTTTGCTTATGATGTGGATTACTTCAAGCATGGCTCCAAGTCACCACGTTTGCAATAGCACACAATTTCAAATAAAATGAACAAAACATAAGACCAGTTTAAGACATTATTTAATAATATTTCGCGCTGTGGACTTCGAGAAAGCTAACTTGATGACGGAAATTACACTTCCCTGTGTCAGTGCACGGTATATCACCTCTACACTTAAGTTCTACATTCATGTATTCCCGTTCACTGCGCAAATTTTGGATTTATTGGATTTGTCATTCTTTCAGTGATTACATCATTGTTGGAGGTCACTATCCCGTATGGTCAATTTCTGAACATGGGCCTAACTCTCGGATGGTTTCACAAATCAGACCTCTATTAGAAAAATATGACGTCACTGCCTACTTCTGCGGCCATGATCACAATTTACAGGTATTTCTGCATTTCTATCTACCCGTCTGTATGAGTACTACGAAGGTAGGGAATGGTGTTTGTGTGATTGGACTAGTCTATGTATTTCGTAATATAAATTCCCAGTATCGTCAGTGTAAGACCCAATCGTCGAACATACAATATATATATATATATATATATATATATATATATATATATATATATATATATATATATATATATATATATATATATATATAAATAATGTGAACTCGTGAATAGAAATTTCTTAATACTCCAAAACAAAGGAAAACAAAAAAAATATACTCGAAGAAAGTCACTTTACCACCGAAATAGATGATGTAATCGTCAAACAGTGATGCAACCAAAGATCGGACCAAAATTAGAAAAAAAAAATCTCCACAACAACATCGTTCCGAATTTACTGCGCTCTCTTTTACTTGGGTTGCAAATTGCGCATAACTGCTCGTTGAGAAATAAACTCTCTGCAAAAAAAAACTTACTAAATCCTCGGGCGAAAGTACATTTCCAGCAACTCTTATTTCGCTTACATAACAGGTCAAGGTTAGCCTTGTAGACACTTGTGAGGACTTGCCATTGACTAAATAAAGCAGAGACAAATAGAAGTAACAGACTAGCAACGCGGCATGGCTTTTGTTCCATGGTCGTCTCGGTAGAATATTGCCTTTTCATATTAAAATGAGCTTCACAGGTGTTAGATTTTTTTAGACCTTTGTTCGTGGTTGATAATTGCACGAGATTATGCAAAAAGTACGACGAGATGGCATCGTGCTGCCAGTCGCGTAGCAACCATAGTTACTTTGTGAGCTCTCAGGGCAGAAACACTGCTTCAAGCCAATCAAAACGTAACACGCCCGCAGTTTCATAAACATGTCCTTCAAAGACCAACTTTTAATAGACGATATGACTGACCGTAAACCATTGAGTAAAACCAGACAGTATCGATAGAAGATTTTCAAATTTGGTTGAAACACACTCATTATATATTCATAAAAATGTGAGAGGAATTTTTAAAATGGTAAAACTCACTTTCCAGAAGCTAAAAACTTTCGCCAGCATGCCAATTCCACTCAGCACCACATGACAACAATAACACAAACTTTGCCGAACATACTTTCGCTTAAAAATTGGCAAAAATCCGGAAACTACCGAAGGGTGCATGGTCGGCAGTCTTCGGAAAAGCGAGGCGAGAGCTGCCTGAGGCGAGGCGAACATGGATGACTTAAGTAAACGCTTCACGCCTTGAACAATACCCGTTGCCAGTCTGTTTCTATTTGTCTGTGAATAAAGGCATCCCATCAACTTAACCTGTCTGGCGCTTTTTGACGGCGCCATCTACGAGTGGAAATTGAAAACTTATGTTTTCACACGTTGTGCAGCCGTTCGACTATCATCAAGCCACCTTGCACACTTTAACGGTCGAAGTATGGTGTAAGTTCGATCTAACTTGTCCATATAGCAAATCAGCTTTAATATTTCTTTCCGCAGCATCTGAAAGAAAACAACTCCAGTGTCAACTACTTTGTCATCGGAGCTGGTGACGTCGTGGACCCCTCAACCAAACACAAAGATGACGTACCCCCTGGCTCCCTGAAGTATCATTGGGCAAATATTCTGGGCCTTGGTGGCTTCGGTTACGTGGAAGCAACGCCACAAAACATGACCCTCACGTTATACCAAGCCATCAACGGCAAAGACATATACAAGACCGTTTTGAAGCCACGGAAGAAGGGACTAGTGTAACATGAACTTGGGTTTTTGCTGCTCAAGGGTTCGATGATAGCTAGATAGGTGAATTATGTTGTGTTTGACGGAGGGGGAGAGGGGATTTTCAGGACTATCCATTTGCTCAACTTTTACAATTTTTACAATTTACAAACGTCCGACCAATGCAAATGTGAGAATTATCAAGCAGGCTTTTCCAAATACTTTTCTTAAAGAAATAGCAAAGAGCAAAATAGGATAACAATAACTAGAAGTAGGTGTTGCACGGTCCTACAGTAGCCATTGAAATTTCAAACAACAGTTAAAGCATTATATTATCGATGAAAACTTGAATTTAAACATTATATACTGTGCGTGTTTTAAAGCAAAACAAGAAATCTCTTTTCAGTCTTTTGATTTGTCTTTGTTTGGAATTAAACTTTTTGATCACATCTGCTTTTATTGTGCACATTTTCATACTTGTGGAGCCGCGTGACATTAAGACATCCAAAAAATCGAATCCTTGACCCACAATTATATATGCACACACCAAACAGAATTCTGAAAATCCTGAAAAAAGTTGACTTTCAACTGGCTGTTTGACACAGGTGATACGTGGAGCAAGTGCTAAGACAAGACACAAAAAATTTCCAAAGTTTGCTAACAGACGGATAATATAGTCATGACTTGAAGATCGATTCAAAGTGCAGGCGTATTAGATGAGCCACAAGCACGCAAAGAGCTATAAAAGTATATGTTTGCATGGGCCGTTTACAGTGTTTTCTCTCGACTGGGCGATGGCGCATTTCGAACCACTGTCTGCTCTGAAAAAGTTACTGACAGCCACGGTCCCTCCAAAAAAGGACCAAGCAAACTGAACTTCGTCGGCTATTGTCATATTTTGCCCCAGTCATGATCGTTTCTTTGTCGAGCTTGATAAAGTTGATTGAGAAAAATGAGTACATAATCTTCGATCTCAAACCTGCTGTGGTGATTGGTGACCTTGAGAAGTTGCGTAGCAATGACCTGGCGGCAATTTTGAATTTTGTCGAAACTTCGTCTGACTGGGATGAAGTTTACTAACAGCGTCTGCGGTTGGTAAGCATAGATCAGCCTGAGTAGGCCCGACATTGATTCCAAGAAACGTCCGAGGTGACCTTTCACCAATTTTTGAATATCTCAGCATTTTATAAAAGTTTCAGACATTTGTCTCGCATAAAAAAGACACGTTGCTGTAAACTCTAAGCATGTTTACAGCAATGAGGGAACAACTGCGCGTTTTTGGCCAAATTGAAAAATGTAATGGCGGCTAAAGGTAACAAGCAAAATATCAACCTCATAGCAACAATGACGACGACCATAGCAACAAGAATATTAATGAATTTTGCAAAAATAACTTATGTAAGGTAATGTATATGGGAGTGAAACAATGAAAAATTGCCAAACTGACCCTCAAAGACATGAGTTTTCCCATTGCAATGAAATTAAAACACTGATGTATTGTTGACACTTCAATAAAATCAACAAATGATGAAGTTTTCAGGGAAACTCATGCTCATGTTAATTAAAATTGACAAAGTAGCCCTTGCAAGTCGCATGCAAACGGGCAATCTATCGTCTCTGAAGAAACGCTACCTACTATGCAGTGTGTAAATTTTAATGACAATATGGAAAAGTGATCAAACTTACCGTAGCAACCATGGCCACGTCCATGGCAACATGAAAAGGTAATGTATGTTTAGCAAAATGGACATGGAAATTATTGCTCAAGATAGATAAAATACATCCATGCCTTTTTGCATTTCCGTTGTTGAACTATGCCATTGGCTACTGACGAGGACATGGCAGATCATTGATTAGAGAGGGCATTTGTACACTCTGTAATTTAGGTCCATTTCCTATCAGGTTATTAAAGACCTTAGACAAGGACACAGCCTAATATACTTTCAAACAGAAGTGAATATATTGCAATTAAATATAACTAACAAACACACTCCCAGTGTCAGCGCTTTCAAGGCTTCGTTCCTTGGTTCCTCACGCAAACTTGTCCTAACGTGGCCCTGACATGTACGTTCTTGATAGTGAGAGCGCCACCAATGTTCGTAGTATGACTTTTAAACGGAATTTTTTTTGGTAGATAGCAAAGCAAACGATTACATAGCAAGTTCGCTGACGATATAGGGCCTTTCGTTTGGTTATGAGCCTCTGTTTGGTAATGAATATGTTTTGTCAGGAATCATGGATCCCTTGAATGAAAAACCTCGTCTTGTTGGCTGTGACAGCCGTTTCTTGGAATGTTTTCCCTTAACATTTATTGTGCGTATTGTACATCAACTATTATCGCATACATAGACTCAGTTATCTCGATAGTATGACGTCACACTAGAGGTATATGACTACGACGAATCCATATTCCCCATGTAGTGGATAAGGGACAAAGAGTCCTTTTAAACGTCAACAAAAAACCCAGCTCAGTGTTCAGAATTATTTTCAAATTCCTGAAACGCAAAAGTGGGAGGGTCATGAAACATAGGGAAAGATGGAGAGTATTAAAATGTATGTGTAAAATACAAAGTACCGTCAACATTAGAATTTTTATGACTTTGTGGTTTTTTTCGTCGTTGATTTGAAATGAATCGTTTGATTTCTTCACTATTGACACTATGTTGCCGATTTGTGTTGTCTACCTATACCTCGTCAACAGAGCCTCTGTCGATGTCCATCAAACAACACGATACGCACAGATAACCCAAGACAAGTACTGATCATCTCTGCAGCAGTCAGAATGTTTTCTGAAGCAACATTGGAAAATAATTTAATAAATTTTATTACAAAGATCAAAACAAACATATATTTTCTCATGATTTGAAATTTAAATATATTTCCATTTGATAGCAGACAAACCTAACTTGAGATAACATGTCCTAAGGGGTAATTAAAAATATTCGTGTCGTTTCATGGAAACACAAAACAGACATCAGCTACTGATGCAAAGATTCTTGATTATTTCTTAAACTGATAAGAAATAGGATCCATACGTGCCCTCTTACTTCAATTTCTGAACTCTTTGAGTCAATTTAGGAAGTTTGGATATTTTTTTATCCGCCAGCCTCAAGCTAGTACATATATGTGATGTATAAAATTTTCTTGCATCAAAGATGAGCCTTTCAGAGTCTGTGGAGCTTCAATTCAGCTGAGAGGGCAATGAAGCATAAATGGACACACTCTCATGAAAAAAAGATGCAAATATAATTACGAAATGCTATATTTTGCATTATGAGCTAAAATAACATCAGTCTTCAAACAAATGTGTTTCTTGGAAAGCTTTTAGGTTTGACGACAAAATCTGCAATCAAAAGCTGTTGTGATGTGAATAGCTCTATTTCTGCTACCATGGAAGTGGGTAGCTGAGGCTGTACTTCCAACATACACCTAGAATGTAATGTATCAAATATACATTGTAAGGCCAAGAAAAATAAAAAGATTGTTTATCATCCTAGACATATTGCAAAAATGACGAGGTGACGCAGGGTTTTTTTTCTTCTTCTCAATTTTTTTTTATTCTTCAACCAACAAGAATGCGCAAAAAACATGAAAACAACATCGGAATGCACGCAGAGACAAATGCACAGCAGTGTTGCTTTAGTATTTTTGTATTGCAACAGTTCTGTCGTTTGACTTTAAGTGCAGCAATGCACAATTTTGACAGTTTAATATAACAGTGACATATGTGTACAGTTCTGAATGGAATGTTAGTGTCTGTTATTTTGTTTACAGTGCTGTTTTTTACAGCACTGTGTTATGCACTATCGTCGCGAATTTTTGCGGGTTTTTTTTTCATTTTATTTCTTCATGAGCCAAAAAAAAGCGGGTCTGAATTGACGTGCGCAAGGATGAGAAACAAACTTTTTATTTTCTTGGCCTAAAATCTAAAACCACACAACAAAAGGATTCCTACACTGTGATAAAGCCATACACATTTATTGCTCTCTATCAAATTTCACAAAATATACAACCACTCTTGTTAAGTATTATTCTGTAAAAGAGGCAGCAAGGAAAAACTCCATGATATTACACTTGTGAACATCTAAAGTCAGATACAGAGAGAGAGAGAGAAAGATATCACTACACTGCATAAACATCTATATACATGAACATGATGGTTATGGATATAGTAAAGCTAGGATCAATCGAGGAACTGGGCGGTCCAGTACCAGTATTAGAACCTGAGTAATGGGTCTCATTGGAGCTTATAAAGACTAGCAGTGTTCTCCATAGATTGGAAAAGGTGAGGGGTGGTCGGTTTACATATCAATGCATAATTTACATATTCTTTTGTTGTGAAATGTATTCTTTTGTACAGTGATTAGCATATGAATTGATTGCTCTAAAAACAGAGGAGTGGCCCGCGTAGCGAAATCGCCTTGTGGAGAACCCTGACTAGGGTAGAACGTCAAGTATTCTGGTTTAGCGAGGCAGCAAAAGGGTTAAATCAAACACAAAGATCATAACAGCAGAAGGTTTCCTCAGTATCATCATATTTACAAATCATACATCACGAATGATGTAATTTAAGTAACTAGTGACACGTACTGCATAAAATGTAGTGTGTTTTTTTACTGTAGCGGAGCAAGAAAGGATTTTACTGTTTTTCTTCCAGTAAGTTCTCTCATAGAACAATACGCAGTAAACACACTATGAATGATTTCCACATGGTGGAATAATACATCAAAAACAGATGGTTAGAAATGGTATAAAGCTAGGATTAATAAAGGAGCTAATGAGAACATATACATACCAGAGTGTCTGACATATAATGATGAAATCAATATTTCAATATGACTACCTGTAGATGGCTTCAAGGTCACCATCAACAAAAACTCTTACACTGTACATGTCTTGACAAAATAACGATTTTTGCTATTCATTCAGAAAAACTGCATAGACATTGTCATGTACTGAAAAATACAAATGACAGGTTTCTCAATTACTTGTAAATAAAAAAAATCTCTTTGAAATTAAAAAAAAATGTTGAAAACATACCGGTAAATCAAATGTACTTTTAGATTCTGTGTTATAAATCTGATGTACACTATAGCGGCAACTGAAACGTGGCTTACTACAACTATTGTGAAGGTAAAACTGAATATCCGGAAGATTTAAATTGGCTGCTCTGTTGGTCACAAATTACAGAAACCACTGTGAATTTAAAAGTCTTGCATTGTCAGGTCCATGTTCTTGTTCAAATTTTTATTATCTTACTTTACATGGCAATATTTTGTCCTTCATATGTCTTTATTTGCTACACTTACTTAGTAGAAGACAGCGTACCTCTTTTGTTTTTCTGTTTGTGCGTTAGATCTCCTGTTATCTACATTATGGTAGTCTATCACTGAATCTTCCAAAACAAATGACTGAGCGATTTGAGCAAAATGAAAAATGCGGGAATATGATTGCACACAAGTTTTTACAGTACCTAACTAACACAATATATACAAAATTTTCTTGAGATCACCATGACGGTAGTTTACTTGAAAAAACAAAATATCCCTACTCAACCATAATCTTTGGTTCAGCCCAATTCTTTTTCAGTAACAGAGTTGGAACGTAAACAGTGAAGTTGGGCATTGGGTAGTAGATATTCATTTGGAGTCTTACAACTAGAATGCTCCATACAGCAATAAAACACATGTTTGCAGTATGCGGGATCTACTGGTATCTTTAAAATAGTAACACACAAAAGCAGAGATGATATTAGGAAAGAAATATTTAAACAGTAATGTACCCATTCCTGGACCATAATGGACGAAAGCATTAACATAATGTACAAGGCAAAGCCGAGTATTGTGGAGTGCAAAGTTTGCTTGAGTCCATTATGGGTAGGGAGGGGGTTCATTATTGCTATAATTTTATAGTTTTGGTGATGGTAGTGAATTTGAAGATGTAGAAAAGATCTTGTAGATGCAGATGTAGAAAACATCTTGGGCCACAATTCTGGATAATCAGATACATTATCAGTAATAATCTGAGGGGATGATGTCACAAAGTTCACTGGTATTGACAAAGGTATAATATAATTCATTGATAAAGGACTAAAAGAAAATGAATCAAAAGAAAGCCCTTGGAAGCAGCATACTTAATATCACTGAAGTATCTGAAAAAAGTATCATGCTGTAGACAAGCGAAAATGTTAGGAAGCATGTAATGCTGTCTACAACTTTTACAAGTCTATCAGCTTGTGAAACAATGTTACATCGAAACTAACTTTTAATAAAATCAGAAAGTAGAATGATGCAAGTTTTAACATGTACAGAAACTAAACTGTTTGGGTACACACATCAAAAGGTGAACACAAGTTATGGTGGTTGTCCCTCCGTATCACTTCAATACACAAGACTGCATTCTTTAAAATGACACTCTACACACCAACCTGTAGGTAGACTCTTCGAAAAAAGGTATGTATACCTAACATGGTTGGAACTAATTTGGGATAATTTGATGAAGTTATGTTGGTTTAATCTGGAAAGATAAGCTCTTTTGCTTTTCTTTTTAAGTTATACACTTGTTTTTTATGAGTAATTTGTAATATTGCAACATTCAGCAACACAGCACCCATTACACTTTTGAGAAATTTGAAAAATATGAAGATCCAATTATCCCAAATTAGTTCCAATCGTGTTACCTGTAGGAGTTGAAAGCAAGGCCAGTTTCTTGCTAGACTTGTTGGGCTATCTGTTTGTGACAACAAGTCCTTCAACAATTTGACATAGTTTGAAATTTAGCAATCTCAGCGTCAATGTATAATCCAATACACAGTGAAAGCATGCAGCCAACTCATTAAGAACTGTGACATACTGCCACTGAAAGATATCTAGATAGGATGATGTTGTTGCGTTTTTTCCCTGACACGTATCTTTTCTGCAGAAGTTAAACAGAAAACACAGTGAGCTCATATGCAAACAAAAAACAAAAAAGTCAGATTTTCCCACACATCCACAAAAAACCCCAAGAATACGTTTCATAGACCCTTCTCTAGTGTTTCTAGAAAAATCGCACAAAAACAATCAACATTTCTATCCATTCTCTGCCTCGAATATATTTCAGGATGATGATCATGTATGCATGGTCTTCATAGCAAAACACAGCGTCTGGGAGAATCAGAAATTAGGACAGCGATAAACAAGAAACCTATCCAAATGACATGACACACGCACATGCATACTCCCCAATCTACAGATTTAGTCTTCTCACTTTGTCTGTGCCATTCTACATTCTATGAAACGTCAAAATAAACTCTCTGAAATGAAAGATTTGTTTCCTCATGAAACAAGTGTTCTTAAATGTCACATCTTCGAGTTTGATTTCTTACAAAACAGACAAGACTGTGAAAATGGCTTGTATTGATCACAGAAATAAAATACCGCATGCCCCGCTGGGAAAAAATGTATCAGGAGAAACAGGGCTCGACGCAAGGTCAAATCATCCACTAGCCCGAAGGACTAGTAGCAGTTCATTTTTAGTAGTCCTAAATGAAGTCTACTAGTCCTGCTCAAGCAAAGCCAAATGTTGCTCTCTAGTGTTGTAAAGAGGTGTATATGACCATTCTCATATTTTTTGTCGCAAAGGTTTTTAAACCCAATAACTAACTTTCATGCAAGACTAGCACATTTGCTTACTGCAAAATGTTTAACTTTGAATCATATATAAACCACAAAAATAACCTGAATGAAATGTCCTGTGTAGGAGGAGAGGTCATGAAAATAGCCTATTGCCATCAAGAATAAAATCAGACGTGGGAATGAATTTGTTGGAAAATTCTTCATAGCTCAGGTAGTGCGCCATTAATTTGCAAAGAACGTGTTTGTTCATAATGGGGACAGATTTGTTTCTCCAGAACTGAAATTCATACAGCCATTCACAAATGTTCCTGAGGAGTACCTTCATGTTTTTGACATATATCACATTTTAAAATTGACCAGCTTGTGGGGAGGACCTCTCATTTGTAATAATGGTTTGTGAAAAATTTTGTTTTTAATTGTAAAAATGTTGCATTTTACCATTTCATGTGCTTGTGTCTTTTATGAGTTTTTGCCAGTTACTGGTAACAAAATGTGATTAGCACAAAAATAACCAATGACTCCCAGAAGTGATTGGATACATCAGTCTGATACACCCATTTCATACGTTGTTTTTTCACTACTTTTTTAAGGTTCACTTCACTATTATTGCCCCAATAATTTACACTTTTCCACTAAAATGGCAAAACAATAAGTTGCTAGCACCAAGTTATTATCGGTGAGGAATTCCCTCACCAGTACAAGCAGTAGCAACTTGCCATAGCAATGTTTTGGCAAGCTAGATGGCTCTTTTTAAGGTCAGCTTCAATCAAGCTAGGGGGTCTTGACTATATATGGAGGTCAGCATGTGGAGGCATTCTGAAGCAGGGTCAAGCTGGCTACGAACTATCGGAGGTGGTGTTTGGGAATGCCCCTGAAGAAATCTTGAGAAAAATCTTCTTTGAAAGGCAAGGATACAGTGTTTGAACGAAATTGTGGGGTTGCTCAGGTTTTTAGGCGAAGTGATGAGCTTCAAGCAAACCAAAATACACGACGTGCAGACAATTCCGTTTGATGCTCAGCGTTGAGCCATGTTTCCCGGGGCCATGTTACTATGGCGTGTACAGTACAATTTGATTCTCCGTAGCAGGTAAACTGTTTCATTTTAAGTTGGTGATCAATAAAGTTTGCTTCACTGTTTCACTGTCCAATTTGTTTGGGTAAAAGTTAGTTTATTTTTATATAAAATGATCGAGGCTTGGTTCATTCTTATCGAATGAGTGGTCCGGCGTCCCATTAGTTTTGTAGCGATAAACTTTCCTAGACAACTACGGAACTTGAAAATTGCACTAGTCCGCAGGACTACCTCCGAAGACATTTTTACTAGTCCTCTTGAAAATTTACTAGCCTCGGGCTAGTGGGCTAGCGCTTATGTCGAGCCCTGAGAAATGATATAAATTAAATTACTTAAAAGTGAAATTTGTCATGATAATCGCAATTAAAGCAAAAGGGATAGAAAACACTATCTCTGCACATTAGTGTTTAATGCACTGTGGTATTTCACAAGCTATAATCTTTAAGAGTCTCAAGACTTGTCATCCCTATTTGTGTAAATATCATTATGTTATTCTGGTAAGTTAAAATAATTACTTGGTTCCTTCGCTGTGATTTAAATTAAAAGATTTCTTTGAAGTTGTGAGAGCATCTGTACTTGGAAGAGGTTGGCATCACATGAGATCGATGTGTTCCACTGTTGATTATGACGCACTTGAACTGTTTCTTCTGATCATAATGGGTGATTGGTTGCTGACATGTCAAGACATATCTAGCGCTGAAATTGTGCGTAGAGCGTTCTTGCTGTTTATCTCCATGGTGGCTATGGCGCCATCGTTGAACACAAAGGACGCTCCATTGTCAATCACCATACACGCATCCCACATCCTTGAACGAATGAATATTCTGCAGGTAGAAAGTTACAACAAGTAACCGATGAAATCAATGTGTCTATCTTGTATATCAGGGAAGGTAAGTAAGTGTAGGTTTAATTTCACACATGCTATAATAAAACATTACGACCATCTTTGAGATTTTTAACTTCAAAATTGTTGAATTTAATGTGTGCGGTAGACAATACTTCAAATGGGTTGATCTTCATCATCTTGCTCATTCAAAAGATGACAGTCTCAGAGACCTAAACATGTGGCTAGCTTTTCGTAACTCCTTTGAAATGTTTTGTATGGTTTTCAAAGCTATCAGCCTGAAATTTTTGACTGAAAGATCCTCGCTTGAGGGCGCTGTCTATGCTCATCCCTCTTATGATTGATGGATATGTCAGTTGACTGAAATCCTATTAAAATCAAGTTCTTTCTCAAAGTCTCCCCTAAGTGTTTAAGCATATGCAGGATGAATTAACCCTTTCACCACAATGGTTTATTCCAAAAAAATTGTTATCGATGGTGATTGCGGACCTGTTCACAGGAAATGAGGGATGACCAGGTTACATAAAACTGTTCCTCTTGAAAACTTTTAACTCTTATATAGGTAGAAACCTGCATTGCTCATACCTGACACTATTAATTAAGAATGTGCTGGGGAATGTGAAGATGAACACCAAAGGCTGTCACAGTACAACTGTTGAACTTGTAGTCTACATTTGAAAATGGCTTCCGTGTGCCCTATCATAACTGTATGGCATGGTTTTACAGATGGAGTTTTCAAACATACCAAATGGCAGCTGTGAAAGTCAACTGTCTACACCATTCAATGTTGCAACTGTAAGTCTACTTACTTTCTAGCAAACCCTCTAGATGACTTGACGCTGTACACTCCGTTGACCACAGGGTCCCGAATCGTATAGGCCATCCTTGTATCAGACGGGGAATAGACGAGTGAACAATTGAACTTCTCTGCAATCCTTTTAGCCAACATATCGTCTTCTGGTATGTCTGCGTTTGTTTCCTTTTTCACAATATTTAAAATATCCTGAACACTCTTGCTTGGTAATTTGTTTATGTTAAAAAACCTGCAACACAATGTAAGAGAGCATAAAATCATATTGAGTCATCACTTTGCTATGTCCGGGGCTTTCTCATCAATATTTGGTTACATTCACTCATGACGCAGGTAAAATGTGATTTCACTTTGCTTTTCCTTCCAGTGACAAACTAGAATTACACCTCCTCAGGTAGGATGAAGAATCTATGTCAAGTGTCAGTGCTAAACACTGATGCTGAACAATGTTTCGAAATCTCTACATTGACTTGATGAGTCACCGAATATGTGGTAAATTTGACAAGAATCGGCCGATAGTACACTGACAGTGATGAAAAAATTCCTGTCATCAGACAGAATTTTACACATCACTTTCTGCAGACAGTGGACTATGCTGCCTCGAGGGCATGCCAGTTTAAGTAGGTCACTTACACACAGAAAAACTACATATACATTTGTAACATCGTTGAATTGTGTATTATTATAAATCTTGTGAATTTCAAATAATCATGTGAGACAAGCATCACTGACATTTTTGTCAAACATTACTCTCTATGTATTTTTAATTAAAAACTGAGAAAAAGTTCACAGTGATATTTGGATAGACTAACAGTCATATCTTTATCAGCAGGACTAAGTGATGGTGACATTGTAACATTGGCCCTTTTTCAAATCAAGGTTACACTTGACAAAAAGGCTTACCAGGATGTTGATCCTGAACCTGTGGACACAGTCAGTCCAGAACTTTTCTGTTTCTCCTTTGGTCCATCGTCAATGCTGAGTTCATAGTATGATACCCTGTGTGTTGTCGAGAAAAGACAAAATACTGACTGTGGTGATCTGTGCCATGTGATGCTACACCATGCATAAAATGTCACATAATTGATCTACAGTATGTGGGCTTTGAGTCTCAAAGTTTTTCTGTTGTTTCTGAAACACAGCATCAGATGGGGAATAGTTGATGTAGCAGAATCATGCACGACTGAACTTCTCACATGAAAAAGCAATAGCATGTCCAATAAAACATGAAAAATATTCATCACACACATGCATTCAACTTCAACTATTTACAAGAACTTGATTGTTTGGTATGCATGCACTACAAATAGATACAAATATGCTTTGCATGCAGCAAAAATTTACCACTGTAGGGCAGATTAATGAGTAACTTTTACCTCGATCATGTACCAAAAAATTCCCATGCTATCACAAAGTTATCAAGCATTTTTACCTTGATGCCAACGATTCTCCAATGAAGACTTCATTCAATGCATAGACTGGTAGAATTCTGGGCGAGTGCTCCGTACACGTTTGACAGTCAATGTCGCTGTCTCTGTAGTGCTTCTCGTAATACTCTGGATATCTCAGCTGTTCTTCATGCAAATCGATGGGGTCGTAGTTTACATTGCCCCCCTGTACAGTCACATGGATCCTCTGTCTCCACGTCCATCTAGATAAAACAGGTTTTGCACAATGAGATTTCACATGATAGCAGTGATGGTGGTGCATGGTTAAGGTAGAATGCATCTTAGGGACAGATATCTGGACTCTAAAACTTATCTAATTCTTTTCTGATCTACCACTTGTTAGGGTTCATTTGGAAACCCTTGTAGAAAGAAAAACTTTCAACCTCTTAGTTTATTGACAATGCAAAATTTTACTTTTCTCTATGCATAGAGTTGTGTGATGGCGGCCATTTTGAATTTCAAATACCAGTAAATCTTGAGTAAATCGTTTCTCCAATACCAAAATTTGCACAATGACCCCTGATTTTTATTCTTGATTTTGAAAGAGAATGGTTGAAAGATTCGTCCAGGAAAGTGTCAGCAAAACTTTAAGAATTTCACTTTCGAGGTGTACACTACCTTTGTAGCTATTCAAATGGACGATAGCTGTTACCTCTGATAGTATTCTCATTGTTTTTTGTTCTGCAAAACAACATAATTCCTCTCCAAAAAGTATGTTGGAACACAAAAGTATTCGCCCTGCTGACAAAATGCACTGGATGCAACATGCAAAGTTGGTGTTGACCAAAATTCTGGTGTCAACAAGAATTCAGCAGACGACAATAATACAGGACATTACACACATACAGACTACATAAACATGTTGATTTTGGAAAGTGTAACATGAAATTACAATAAGTTATAGACAGAAAAAAAATTCGAAAAAACATCAAAAGTTACTGCAAACAGAGCTTCGAATGCGATTGCTTCCTGTATGGGTAATTCCTTACTTTCAATGCTGAACAGGCTTCTGGGGATTATACAGGTCCATACACTCTGAGTGACTTAAAATTCAAGGACTTTCTCAGCACTTTACAAGGACTTTTTAGTCTGTAAAATCATGTTTACAGTATCTCTGTCTTCAGTGACTTTAAAATCTTCAAGTCTTTCTTAAAACACACCACATGGGACATGTTTTGCTCTACTAGTAACCAACTTGGCCTGACGGTGAAATATGAACTTAGTCAGGAAAAGGTCCAGAAACCACTTTCCAGGTATTCTATGTTTTACAATACTTTATTTAGATAGATCATTCTGATATATCATTTTTACAAACCATTTTGTGACTGACCCATCATTTCATAATTTTTTGAAAATGATGAGTGCCTTATCAATTTTCCAGGACTTTCCAGGACCAAATTACATAATCAAGGACTTTACCGGATCAAGGGGAGTATGGACCCTGATTACATTATCCTGAAAAATGTGAGCTAGCCAATGCTGGTAAAATCGGTTTGGTGACATGTACTGTTGATCTAACCTGTGCCTATGAAGGACACAAAGAATAAACACTTCCACCTACTTGAATTTACCGGCAAGCAGTTTCTCCATCGTTTTGTCAAAGTCTAGTGTGCACTTGTTAGGCAAAGCTAGGAATCCTTCTGATCTGGTCGGATCGGTGTTAATTCCTATCACTGGGGTGTCGTCGAAAACCCGGCTTGCTGTGAGAAGGAATGTACCATCTCCACCGGCTGAGATGATGGCGTCTGCCCACCGTACTTTGTCGTAGGTGTAGTCGCCTCGGGTAACGACTCTGTGCTCTATTTTCCTTTTCCTGGTAAGAGATGAAAAACAATGACTTACTCCGTCCAACTTTTTGTCTCAACCTATGGTAGAATGCACCTTGGGGACAGATATTCTGGCTTTCAAATTTTTACAGTACTTTTCTAGTCTATGCCTGTAAGGGCTCATTTTGAGGCTCTTGGAGAAGTAAAAAAAATGTTGGTTTTAGTTTTTTAAAAGTCCAAAATTATATTTTTCCTTAACATAGGGATTGTGGACATTTGGAATTTCAAATATCAGTAAATATTAAGTAATTTGTTTCTCTAGTATCAAACTCTGCACGGTAACCTCTGATTGTTATGCTTGATTTGGTAGGAGTATTGTTGAAAGTTTCATTCAGGAAAGTTTATGCAAAAGTTTGTCTTTCACTTTCTCCGCACATACTACCTTAAGGAAAGATTGAAAATACATGTACTGTAAAACACTTTGAAATATTAGCTGCATGCTTGTTTTAGATTTTGCTGATTTTTATGGTAATCAGCACTGAGGCTTATAATGTAGCTAAAATGACATCATAGCCATGGTAAATATAGTGACATCTTAAAATTAGCAAATTGACAGATTTAGCTAAATTCGCTAGAAAGACATGTTTTACAATACTCCTGATCATTGTGCTGGTAATAAAACATGATTGACAGAATCTAATCAATGAAATATGTCTCTTGGTTGAGTGACTGTTTATTTTCCAAATTCAGTTTGCTAGGATAGCCACGTTCACTGAGCAATTCCAGTATGCTTGGTGCACTGCAGTGTCGCAGAAATAGATGTTTAGATGGCTTCAAGATGAATGGAAAAAAATCTTTCACCTACGCGCTTCCTAAATTTTTTACCACTTCTACTGTGCTACAATCCATTATGGCATTACATTAAAGTATGAAGTCATTGTCTTGCCTTGACTGGAAATGATCACCACGACCCTGAATGGGCAACGTTTAAACAAATGAACATTACAATATGACTATACTCACTCTAAAGTACGTACAATCCGCTCAAGGTTGTCAGTGTGAACGTTGTGTATGGCTCGTAGACTACTGTAATCAGACCCTCTTCGAGCAAGCTGAAATAGCAGTGCAGAATTTTCGTGATTTTATCTTTACCACCTCTGATGGGAATCAGTCATCTAATTGTTGCGCAGCACAGTTCAACTGATCTGCACGGATGTTTTTTGCAGGAAAGCCCATTTTCCCTTGAATGCTAACTGGCACTGCACATGACTGCAAGCTTCTTTGCAGCAAAGCCACATATTCCCCTTGAATAATGAGTGATAAGTAGGACTGCACTTGACTGCAAGCTTTTTTTGCAGGAGAGTGACGTTTTTACTTGAAAATTAATCATCTTTCTCCCAAGTGGTATTTATTTCTATGGTTTGCCTATGGAGCCTTGTAGAAAGAGGATTAACTAGTGCCTGCATCATGCATGTGCATCTATGGATGTAGAAATGAACACAAGTGGATGCCTGCATTGTGTAAGCATGGTGATGAAGGCCAGTTTTCGACATAGTGAAGGATCTCAATGGGAGGTTGGCAGTAATTGACCGCACGAGGCAATGATTTGTTGACGACAAAGCTGAATGTTGTACGATAAAATTGTGAAACGTGCAATCAGCTATTTGCTTCATGGCTTCCCCTTCTACTACGCTCAAGCAAAGGTCGAACATTTTGCAAATATTCCGACGATAGATTGCGCTAGATTTCCAAGTTGACGATGGAGAAAGTGTTAACTTACAACACATCTTGACGTCTACAATAAATTATGACGTACCATAAATAAAAGGGTGTTGCTATTAACTGCGTATTGAATTTGTTTGTGTACAGTCTTTGTTTACCTACTTGTATCGTACCTTTCACACTGAGGTCCCTCCCCTATTTTTAAACAAAAAGATCTCCCGGACACGGAAAATATGGCGAAGTTTCACGATAAATTAGAATCACTTACTGCTCTTCTTAACTGGTCTTCATTTAGGTCAGCGAACCGCTTCTTTTCGAACTCGTACCTGGTTGTTTTTGACAACACCAACACACGTGATGGATTGAAGCCAGCTGACGACGCGCCATCTTGCTGGGCAACGGAGCAAAATGTTGCAATATTATGCCCACTTGCAGGTATGTTCTTTGGCCAAGGCCGAAATAGAGAAAATGTAAATGGTATCCGACAATGCATATTACATTTCTAGACCATTCTCAAAGTCATGATCGGTTCTTCTTTCCTCCACCACCGAGTTGATGCCATATCTGATGATGCGTTTCCTGTCGCATTTGTCGCGTGTATGAACTAGTATGTATGTACAGAGCCTCCCAGTCACGTTGAAATTTCAGATTACACTAAGTTCGCCGTTGGTGTCGCACGACAAGTCACAAAAGGGGGAGTCACGCACATTTGCTTTAAGTCCTGTTATCACCTACATCTGGTTTTCTACAACCTCAAATAAAATAAAAATATCATAGACTTAATATCAAAATGTTAGCATCAATACTCGATCTGGTAAGCTACAGCAATACATGGCATTTGAACGTCGATTGCGGTTGAGGGAGCGCCGACCCCGACATCCGGACTTGGAGAGCGGACTCCCCAAGCTCAAGCAAAAGGAATTAATCATGGCACGAAGTGCCGGTGTCCAGTGATTTCATACAAATTCTCAGTCATTTAATCTGTCCCGTATTCTTGATTTTGGCAGAAATGTTACCCCTTCATAATAAGGATGAAGGTTATAAGCCTGGATTTCGAATCAAAGCCAAAATATCCGGCTGGTTCAGGTGAGAATGTGTTAATATCTGTACCAATTCCAATGGTGTGTATTCTGAAATGTCCTCTCGCTCTTGTCAAAAATCTGAACATATGCTTGGCTCTAATCACCAAAATCATAACGTTTCCTTTCCCAGGGCGGTGTTTTCCGACAAGACATCAAGAAATCTATTTCTCTTCTTGTGTTTGAATCTGTCGTTTGCGTTTGTGGAGCTGTTGTATGGCGTCTGGACGAACAGGTAAGGCGGAAGAGTCTTCGGTCTGATCTTTCGAATGTACAGTATTGTACACACACGTCTCAGCATATACAATAATGCCACGTATACCCTCAACACATTACACGAAATGATCGCATCGTGCGCGACCTCAGAGTTACGGGTAGAACCAGTCGATGACGGGTTGTCAAGTTCTAATTGAGTTTAGGCCTTAGGTTCTGTAAGTGGTGTAACATGGCGGAATAAAGAACCGCGATTCCATGTATCTATCAAATTTAAGTCAATGGCATATGGCGTGCTAGGGTGTCATCGTTTTAATGTACACAGATAGGGACGACCACGAATTGAGGAAACAGATTTCTTGGAAGAACGGTGAGCGGAAACCAACGGAAAAGGTGAATTATTGATATCGGCTGATAAGAGATGTCTCAATTATCGTTGATTCATTGAAAACAAGCAATAAGGATTAAAAATATGGAAGCAAAAGTATTATTATCAAGTAGTCCCCATGATACAGCAATGCAGTTGAATAACACAGCTCTACAGGTATTTTTTCCTGTATACCGGTAGAGCTACTGGCATTTGTGTATACATGTATTGTTTATCATGTCATCCTAGGTAAGATAAGTGAAGGAAAAGGTGTCTGTGCATAACAGAGTTATTAATGAGTGCCAAGGCCACTTTTTGTTGCCTATATCAAGTATACCCCAGCTGATCTTTTCAGATTTTTTGCAAACAATTTTGATAAAAATCTGAAGCAAATATAATGTGATGTCCATTTGTTCCAAAATTATAAAAAATTTAGGGAAAAATTCATGAAAATTGGTAAAATGTTGCTCTAAAATTTTGGTGGGGAAGATTACAGCCTCAAAGGGTTAAAGAATACTCTTGAACTTCTTTGTAAAGAGAATGTGAGGTACTAATATTGTGGTGCGGGACAATCCAAGTTGTGAATATCTTCACAATTTTAGCATTCGATTGTCAGTGTATTCCTTACATCATTGCTACAATTGAAGAATAGTTTATGAGAACTTGGCAAATAAAAGTGCACATTTCCCAAATCAGTGAAAGTTAGTTTGACTTCTTCAGCTATCATCGGGGTCTCAGTAAACAGCAGGTACATGCTTAGGGTCAATTTCATTGTATTATGCTTTATGTATGGACTACATACTATACAGTACATGTATATTTAACCATGTGAATAGTTACTAGGGTTTTGAAGGTTGGCTAGTGAGCAACTATCTCGTATAGCGATTGCAATTTCATAATGTTATCCCTAAAAGTACATTATAAACATGAGTAAACACCCAGTGTTTGGCTTGTCAACAAAGTTCAGTACATGTGACGATACATGAGAGACGCATTGTTATTGTTTAGAGTTCACATCCAAATGCCAACAACAACAACATTGCAACTGTCAACCTATATTGACAAGCCAGATACTGGTCATTTCAACATTCTGCAGGAAGGAAAAATATTGAAAAAAAAACAAACAAAAAAACGGTTAAGAGATAAAGTAGAGTTAAGCCTTTTCAAGCTGCAGAATAGATGAAAGGAAAAATAAACATCAAAATAATCCATGCTCACCAAGATTATTCAGGTTAATCCATTGCAGCAATGGTGACACCACTGTACCTCCATCAGGAATGAACCGAGCTGATACCAATATTTTCATCTGAATTGTATGGCCAAACTCAGTGCATTCATTCAGTGAATTTTCAAGACACGCTTACTTGATTGTATTCAACCTGGTTTAGAAATCATGAGCAGAATGAATGTTTAATTCTCTTTCAGTGTTTGATACATTTAAGTACCTATGATATAATTGAGTAGAAAGAGTGACTGTATGACTGATGGATACACATGTTGAGCAACATTTTTCAAATTTACAGGTTTTAAAAATTTACATGCAAACTTACCATATAGTTGGTGTCATACAGTAGTGGTCACTCTAGGAACGTTTCATCAGTTTGGATTTTGTACATAGACTGCCAAATTCATAGAGTCAGGAATGCTGAAGATTGTACCATAAAGGAAACCTCACGCGTCCTTAGTTGTATAGCGTGTTCACACACGGTCAATGGAAACACTTCTGAAACATCTCGGGTCAAATACTGGCATAAAAATTTACGTGTGGATGCTCCTGCGTGTTGCTGGCCAGACCTGAGCCCGTGTATGGATTAACTGTTATCTGCAACTTGCTGTGTGAACGCACCAAGCTGCCCTGACACGATATTTGTAACTAGCAAATAAGAACAACATTCAGTTCTCTTTGTCATAGCTGCCACACAGAGTGGTGCATCTCGTGGCAACAAATGGTCCGATGACCAGATATACTCACAAACCCTCCACACATGTGTGTGAAGGGACTGTGATATATTAGACAAAAATAATCTCTGAACGGATACACTATCAAACCATATCACAAAACACATAACTCCTAACATAATTTAGCAGCTGATGTGTGGAGCCATGTTCCCTCATTTTACTAGACCTCTTGGACTTGAGAGGGTGCATTAAGCCAGCTAAAACACCGCGTGTACTGTGGACACAAGCCGACTCAAACTATTAATCTTTGGTGTTTGTAAATCGCAAATAGTGTCGCTGAAACACTTCCAATTTTACCTAGTGTGAACACAGTACCAGTAGTAGTTGTTGTATTATGCAAATCTGTTCTTTGTCCCTGTTAAATTTATGCATAGACATTAGAGGGGGGAAGACCCTCTATTGTCTATGATTTATGCAAGCCTTGATAATTGTTTATTTACTTGTCTGGACATCAAATTTGAAAGATAAATACAATGAATCATGCAGCTCCTAAGAAGGAAAAATTTAAAATTGCATAGGACCGCATATTTTTTTCTTTTCCACTTTCTGCTTTCTTTTTTTTAGGTTTTTGTGTAAAAGGATGTCACATTTTAATGCCTCTAATACAGTTCTTGTACCATAAATAAAGTTGCCTCCCGCAGTCGAGAGGAAAAATTAGTCAAGAAGTAGACAAACCTGTATGAAGTTTCAAACATCAATGTATTTGTAAGCTGTTCAGAAGCTGTGGCTGGCGATGAATTAATTTATGAATTCCGTCACTTTTGCGGTGTGGTGATAACAAAGGAGATGACAGCTGTTACTACATGTAATTCGGCCATATGGTCCGCGTGATATTTTTGTCTGGAAGCATGATATATTAAGGGTATAAAACAGAGATGATTCTGTTTCTTTCCTTTGAAAAGTAAACTGATGTTTGTTTTTGTGGTTGACAAAAGAGTTGTTTTACAGGTGCCAGGGCAAATCTCTGATGATTCTTGTTGGTACCAGTACCGGTATATAACTTAATATATGTATGTTGTGAACACTGGCAGTGTGGATACCTCTTCTATTGAGATGGCTGCCCAGGGGACCAGTTGATTCTGTGGCACATCTGAAGAACGATGGGCCCAAACCAATATGGAAACAATTTTTAGATTTTCTTAGGGGGCCCTCCCAGAGCTTCATGAAGCAATGGGACCCCCAGCTTCCAAGGATTATGCTGATATGCAACATCGTCCAGTCATGGAGTTAAAAAAGTAACAGTGACACTGGACAAGGCTGAGTCAAGGGCCGATATCTGGCAGCACTCCAGGTCATGCCTTTTGCATTCCTGACACACGCCGTTGGCGCTAAGCTTGCTAACCCCATCCCTGTATGTGCGAGAGACTACATACCAATAATAGAAAAGAAAAGGTATAAAGGCCCGGACTGCCGACAGTGTGCCTGATCCATAATGTGGGACTGATTGTGGAACAGTGATCTACCGGTACAGTGTAGTTCAGTGCAGTTGCTCATAAAGAAACCATGGTACCATAAACATTATTTTAAAAATTTGCAAGGAAAGTTAGAGGAGGACAAAGATGGCCTACACTGTACAGTGTCACATTTTGAGCAGGCCGATGTAGGTATCTGGTCTCCTGATGTTGAAAATGTTCCCACCCCTGCTAGTGTACTTCAGTGTGTACATTGGAACTTCTTGTTTTTACCGCATGGCAGAAATGACTTGTACTTTCATATTTTCACTTACAAATGCAAGATCTAGTGTGTTATGAAGTGATAGTAAATTTTCTATCGAAAACTCAAAAACTTATCTCTGCCATTCCAAAGTACATGTACACAGGCACATGTATTGAAATTGATACGGATATTTCTAGGGAAAGATGGTCTATTCCTGTAGGGAAGCTAAATACATGTACATTTATAAACAGTAATACGCTCTCTTAGGAACAATTTCTGACAAAGTGCATTATCTCTCTATTGTCTCTTGCAGTCTTGGTCTTATATCTGATTCCTTTCACATGTTCTTTGACTGTACGGCTTTACTGGCAGGCCTTGCAGCAGCAGTGATTTCGAGGTGGAGAGCCAATGAAAAATTCTCGTATGGGTAAGTCATTTAAAGGTGCAAAAGCTGTTATTAATTTCCCTTAAGTAATCTTGTTAGCATTGAGCCAAATGTCTTCAATTTAGGACATGCAGTGGCACAAATTGTGTAAACAGGTGTAAGATCAACATTATCTTGACTGCTGGGTAAATTTCTGTCGATGAAAATAGCGCCCTCAATGGCATATTTACAGAAAGTCATGATTACAGTAGGCCTTGTAACAAAACTCCTGATTATCTCAGAATGCTACAGCACAAGCCAACTTTCATAACTGTCTGCAAATTAATTCAAGCAGATGATGATCTCTGTAGGAATGTTTCCAATCCCAACCCAAGCCCCAAACAAATACCACTTGTACTGTATCAAAAGTCAAAGATCCACATTGTGTTTCTGTTTAGCTGGATAAGTGTGTAGCCAACCAAGAAAGGAGTGAATCACTGTACTTTACCACATATGATAAATGTTACGTTTGTGAAAGGACTTTAATGTTATATAGGTCCTTTTGCACATTGATAGACCTAGTGGTATTAGAATGAAGGGGTGATTTTGAATTTACATGTAGGGTACAATTTGAAGGCCAACAAAATACAATAATATCACGCATATGGTTAGTGTGAGTTTAAAGAAAGCTGGACTTACGATGTATATTCACATGCAAACAATATAACATTGCGTGTTATAACTTAGATACACTAAGATGGCTGATGAACTGAACAAGAAAATGCAGATACATATACATACAGATCTAACGCCGTGAAAAGGCTTCCTCACATGTAATGTTCTTCGTTTCTTATTTCAGATATGTTCGTGCTGAAGTGCTTGCCGGATTCATCAATGGATTATTTTTAGTTTTCATTGCATTTTTTATCTTTTCAGAGGCTATCGAAGTAAGTGTTCACTTCTCAAGAACAAATGAATGTGATATTTTAAAAAATGGTTTCTGAAGTGATAAGTTTCATGTACGATTGAAAATGATTTGATGCACCTTGAAAGCTGTGTACAAAACGTACAGTGAAACCTGTCCTTACGGACACCTCTTTAATGAGGACACCTCTTTATTAAGGACAGATTTATCAAACCAAAAGTTACACTTTGAATAGAATTTCACCTGTCTATTAAGGACACCTCTATATTGAGGACACTTTAGGTGTCCTTAATAGATAGGTTTCACTGTACATGTGCTTCTGAAGCAATTGCAAGAGCCATTGACTCATCATTTGTATGTTTTTGATCTGTCCAATGTTTTGAATACCATTAATTCGATTTATTGATTACATGCACATCACTTTCACACAGCGTCTTGTCGAGCCACCGGAGGTCAAACACGAACGTTTGTTCGTAGTGTCTGTGTTGGGATTCTTCGTGAACCTCGTCGGCATCTTTGCATTTCATCATGGCCATGCTCATGATGGAGGTAAGTAAACCATACTAGTAGGCTGAGCAATATTTAGATATACCCAATGTATATTCGTGCTGTATTGAAGACTTTCATAGTGCCTTGTGAGCTACATGTAAGTAGCTTCCAATCTCTACCTGCAGTAGTGTACTTAGGTTATGCCAAGAGGCAACGCTGCCAATGCCAGCTGGCTAAACATGACTGTGCCAAGCATTAATTGTTCAGTGTAGAGGAATATGGCCACATTGCAAAGCCAATGAAAAGCTGTGAAAGATCTAGATCTACTGTGATTAAACAACTTGTACAACATAATGTTGTGATTGCTCAAGTGGATAGTAGAAACAGAATCCTAATTTTTAAGAAAGACATCCCATAACTTCATGTTGGAAGAGACATCGTTTTATCGCACCATACATCACCATACTACTTTTTTGACAGTGTGAATTCAACTTGCAATTTAGCATGATATTTTGTTGTATGTATATTGGTAAATCATGATGGTACACTCATGTTTCTTTCAATTATCATTAGGGTGGTATTTATACTCTACTGGTATGCTTACATGTATGTTGCAAAAACATGGCTCTCTACATGTGCTGGGGAAGCCGTCAGTTTGTGGGGAACGTCAATAATATACATTCTGCCAAATGACAATATTGTGTTTGTTTTATGTCAATGCCCAGGAGGACATGGACACAGCCATGTAAATGGTGGAATTGGACATGGCCACAGCCATGGTGGCCATGGACACTCACATGGTCACTCCCATGATCATGGACATGGTCATGACGATGGACATGGTCATGGTCACGGTCACAGTCATGGACACGGACACGGTCACTCACACGGGGGTAGTAAGTAGACTGAAAGACTTGTCTTGCTGTGGCTAATAATTGATACAAATCATTGCTGCTGAAAATAATTGATACAAATCATTGCTGTGGCTAATAATTGATACAAATCATTGCTGTGGCTAATAATTGATACAAATCATTGCTGTGGCTAATAATTGATACAAATCATTGCTGTGGCTAATAATTGATACAAATCATTGTTGTGGCTAATAATTGATAAAAATTATTGCTGTGGCTAATAATTGATAAAAATCATTGCTGTTGCTAATAATTGATACAAATCATTGCTGTGGCAAATAATTGATAAAAATCATTGCTGTTGCTAATAATTGATACTAATCATTGCTGTTGCTAATAATGATACAAATCATTGCTGTGGCTAATAATTGATACAAATCCTTGCTGTGGCAAATAATTGATACAAATCATTGCTGTTGCTAATAATTGATACAAATCATTGCTGTGGCTAATAATTGATACAAATCATTGCTGTGGCTCATAATTGATACAAATTATTGGGTTTGCAAATAATTCATACAAATCATCGCTCTTGCAAGCAGTTGACACAAATCAGTACCTTGTGCAGCCCTTGAATTCAGGTTACTATGATTGAAATCAAATTGTCAAAATTTTGTATTTATCATTGCCTTTGAAGACAAAGTAAAATATTCCTCAGTATACACATTACTGAACTGTGTAGTGTATGTGTATGGCTTGGTCTCCTGGGAATTTAGGGTTTTCTAATAAACATTTAAATTGAATGTTTTCTCTTTCTCATTATTCATTTGCTTGAAAAGGTGAGGAAAAACCAGCAGGTGGAGCTAAAAGTCAAATTTTACAAGGTAAGTGAAGAAGCCATTTGAACCCCACTTTAAGCCCCCATTTGATGAAGTTCCAAGGGATAGAAATTAATCAACAGCCCACCTTTTATTGTTTCTAAATAATCTGTGCTGATTCTAGCATAATGTTCCCCTAGTAGTAATGTTCATATATCTGTCTCTGATTGGTCAAATTTTCTGTGACACCAGTCCACAAGTATATGAATGCAGATATATGAATGATGTACGATATGACATGTAAGAAATTCCAATACAGTCAATAGCGTTCTTCCTTGTTGTTGCTTCCTTGTTGTTGCCCTGTAGAAGTCAAGGGTGTCAAATATATTCATCAAAGTTTTCGTCACACTGCCTTGACTGGCAATCCAAACAGAAATCTTGTAATCAAACAGAACTCTGTAAAGCAGTGCTGTCACTCTGCGCACCACCAATGTGTCATTTTCTTCAGATTGGTGTCATTTTGTAAATATGTTTAAAACGTTGGCTGGAAAATTGGCAATGGTCTTATGATAACCATGTGGTGCACTTGGAAAAAAGACTAGGTCTGGTTGTTGTTATGGTGATAGTCTGTGTGTGTCAGATACAAATAGATGGATGCTGTTAACATCAACAAGGTCAACCGCTTGGTCAACAAACTTTGAAGCGTGTATGATTTTGAAGGCATAGATTTTTATGTGAGACTCCCTGGTTGTCAGAGGAGTGAGGGTGTGCAGATATACATGTATGCAACAGACAACAGCTATTTATATAACCATGTCTTGCACCTTGGCCTCACATACTTCAATATAAGTATGTTAGGGGGGAACAAGTGAGTAATTCAGAATTTTGTCAAGTTCATGGCCTCAATAGAATCAGCCACACAATGAAAGTGACAACTGATATGGTGGTTTGCTTAACTGACATGAATAGAGTAAACTTGGCCCTGATTTTGTGTCATTTTGTTGTTGAAAACCACGCCTAGCAGCGAGAGTCTAAAATCTTTCATATGTTTTTGCTGATTCAAATCATATTCTGTCCATACAGAGCTACATAATAACATTTCACATTTTTCCATTTCATTTTTCCAGGTGTATTCCTACATATAATGGCAGATACACTGGGAAGTGTAGGAGTAATTGTCTCAGCTGTTTTAATGCATTATTTTGGATGGATGGTTGCAGATCCTATATGTTCTATGTTCATATCTATTCTAATTTTTATAAGGTAAGGCCTTGCACTGACCAGTGTTAAGTTGTGTGTTCCTGTGGATTTTTCAAAGTCCAGCATTAGTAACCTGTTCACCCAATTCTCTATAAACAGTTCCAAAATCCCCATTCGATAACATGGCTTTAGGCCAAACCATGGTGGTGAAAGGGTTAAAGAGAGGCTTTCTCTTGTTCGTTTCATGCTGTGTTTTGATACATGGCGCAAAACATTAAAGCAGTTCTTATGACAAATATTTTAGAAAACAGTATTTTTTTATGGTATTGCAATACAATAATCGGATTTTCTCAAGCAGAAATTATCATTATTCCCAACATACCATTTTCCATTCCATTTACAATGATAGTCACAGATGCCAGGCCTTCTTGAATTGTTGAGCAATCTGATGTACATGTATGATTGTTTTCTATGGTTTCAGTGTTGTACCATTGTTAAGAGATTCAGTGTCGATTTTAATGATGAGAACACCATATGCCTTGGATACAGCTCTTCCAGGATGCTATCAAAGGGTGAGTAAGACTTTGAACTCTCCAGTGCCTATTGCTCTCAACAGACTTGAAACTGTCTAGGAAGTTATGTGTTGAAGCGGCTTTCATGACACAGTACAGATACACTGTTTAATGATTGATTAGTGAGAGAAACAAGACATTCGGGTCAAGTGGACTGTCAATAGCAACTGTAAAACAAATTCAAGAATATGCCGGTACAAACAAAGTAAAAAAGAGAGATGGACTGTGAGGGAGAACCAGATATTGAGAAACAGGGAAGTAGAGATCGAAACAGTGCAGGTGAACGGTAAAGAAACGATAATTGAAGGAGAAGCAGGGGTAGAGAGATGGATTGTGAGAGCTGGACGCAGAGACAGACAGTATGGGTCAGACAGATAGATGGTATGGGTCAGACAGATAGATGGTATGGGTCAGACAGATAGACGGCGTGGGTTAGACGGATTGATAGTATGGGTCAGACAGACAAACAGTCTGGGTCAGACAGACAGCAAGGGTCAAACAGCGACAAAGGTATAACTTGCATGAAGAAAACGATAGCAAGAAAGGTGGACAAACATATCACACGACTAACAAGCATTGAAAAGGGTTATTTCAAATTGTTCTGTGAATTTGAAAGTGATCGAAATAAAATACGTGACATCAGAAGTGGATCAGACGTGGAGCTCTGTCAACATTTGGAAATCTTATAACCAGATTGATAGCACTATTATTGCAACATCGAAAGAAAAATACCCATGATATCATGAGTGGTACAGTTGAAAGATGTCTTTTGTCACTGTGAGCTTTTCTGTTATAAAACCTTACAGGATATTGTCAAACATGGACGTGATCTACTATCTGACATGCACACATATTTTACTTTTCCTCTTCACGCCCAGGTTTCTAATTTGGAAGGTGTTTACAGTGTCCAAGAACCCCATTTTTGGACCCTCTGCAGTGAGGTTTACATTGGAATGATAAAATTAGAGGTAGCACAAGGTGCAGACACAAAATATATTTTAAGCCAGACGCACAATATATTTACACAGGTAAGAGGTTTACATTTGTCACACATCTATGTTTTTGCCATTACATGATACATGTATGAAGAAAGAAAGTATTTTCAGTCCCTTTTTCACCATCGCCTTCATTTCATGAATGGTGCCAGGTATTTTAACATGTGACTGTGTACAGCGGTTTTGTCAGTGTCCGACTAACTCGACAGGCTGCAACTCCGTTAAAATAGTGTTATTGGTAGATGATATACATGGTCCGAGTCTAATCACTCCGTACAACCACAGTACTATACATATCATTAGTTAACAAGTTGCAGAATTTAATTAAATCGAAAAAAAATGGTTTTTGATATTCATTGGCTTCCTGTTTAAGTTACTTTGTTTCCTTTGTCTATATCTATACATTTTACTCCAACTGAACCAGTGTGTCCCGTCACATCCATCCTCTTGATGATGTGTGTATTTGTACTCTCTATGAGAAGGAAACATCTCTGAACTTTGTCACATCATCATGTGATAATTAGGCACAAGATCACAAATTAATTTTTCCATAGGCCACCACAGTAGCATTGAGCAAAATTTTCCCATTTTAGAACACTCTGCGGCACAAATCCTTCTTGAAGTTTTTAGGTCAATTTCACCTTGACAACTGATGAATTATCAGTGTGGACAAATCCATGGAAATTTTTAGTAAGGGATGAAAATAGCGCCCTCAGTGGTGTTTTGCAGAAATTCATATTGCTATGATTTCCATGGGCCTGATTACTCCTTATATTACCACTGAATGCTACAGCTATTTTTCACAACAATCTGCATTTTGATCCAAGCAAACAATTATCTTTACAAAAATACTTCAAATTAAAGTTCAAACCAAGCAAGCACCAATTTAGGTATCAAAACTGAAAGGTCTGCACTATTCTTCACCTGAATTATCTTCTCAGGTAACAAACCCAGAAGACAATTACTGGTCTTGTACAAATATTGATCAAAACCCACTGTTAGAATAATTGACCACGAGTCATTTGAAGTGAATGTTCAACACTTATGGCTTCTTTTCTCCACAGAGTATCTCAGTAATTGCCAGTGGCTATTACTGAATTACTTACGTGCTGTCAACAAATTTCCATTGTTGTACCATATTTTCATTTGACCTCCATATTGTTCTTTGCAGGCTGGAATCAGACAACTGTACGTGCAGATAGACTATGCCGCCATGTAGTGTAGTGTCCAACGCCACTCTGTTCGTAGACCACTTCAGATGCCAACCTGTTTCCCCCAAATGAACTGAAATGACCACAAACCTGTACATAAATCTGGACCATACCATTTACAACTCTAGGTGGCAGAGCGCTTGAGTTGAACTTTCCAAGGTGCAATTTCATTCTGGTCGTATTTCGTCCGTACAAGAGGAAGATGGTCGCTGATAATTTTTTCATCCACATTTTTACATCTTTGCCCATTCTGCAGGGTAACATGTTAAACATGGTTACTTCGTTCCCATGAATGCTGTGTCTTTTCCCAATACATTCAGACAATTTTAATGGGCACCCAGGGTGTAACGAAGTAAAGTCGGTATAAATCTCCTGTGTGAAAAGCCAGATCAGTGAGTGGATTAGGAGAAAAAAAATTGATTGTCTTGAGTGATGTTTGACTTATTTAGTGAAAGCTTTCCGAGTTATGTTTAAAGAGAAATGAAAATGATTGCTGACCGGTAAGTATAATATGAGGGATGGAAGTTCTTGCAGTTTTCTGATCATGATTCTTGCATTCAATCACAATCTCACTATGAACTGCATTTTATAAGGCATTTCTGATGAGTCCCCTTGCCCAATGGCAGGCTATTGTGAAAATCTTATGGAGAAACATGTAATTTGAATTCCCAGGACAATCAGGCTTGTCTATTCTTGCATCAATGGGGACAATTACTCTGTTGATATTGATGCTCAAAGGGACACATATATTGTTTAGGCTGTTTTAGGATGTTTTATAGGTTTGCATATCTTGTTTATCAAGACAAGGTGAAATCAGACATTTATCAGCATCCATTACTGCTGCATTGATTCAAATTCTCGGATCAAAAAGCTTGGTTCCCCAGAAAACCTTTGTTGAATTTGATTAAATGGAAAAAGTGAGGTGTGTGATATGCAGTGTACAGTGTATACACATACGGCTGCCAGCAGTTTTTAATTGTATATTAAACTGTCATGAGAAAGTATGAGGTTTGTCAAGAGTGGTTCTGCTAGAAAATGTTTCTGGTCTGATATTTCTTTTTGAATGAAACGCTGGCTTCCGTGAGGCACAATGTGTGCCATGAGCTAATCGTTGTGTCTGTTACCCGATACAAAAGTCTCATTTGCATTACATGAGACTGTTCATGGAAGATCAACAGACTTCTTAAGTTTTTCCAAGAAAATGTGGACAGTTTTGAATGTGATCCAGTACCACACGGCTATGACCTTTCACCTCTGTAGCTGTTCCTGTCACATGCGTAGAGGCAGGGAGTAATTTCAGCTTGTCAGTCTACATTACAGTTTAAAAAAAATAACATCGCTTTTATCAGAAGTTTGCAAAAGCTTCACATGGTACATGTTGATGCAAGGCCCACCTCATCAAGACCTATACCTCTACACTTAGCTATGAAATGAAAATATCGATTGCAGTAACATTAGCAGATTCCGCAAATGTTGGACTGTGCCAATGCCAAAATAGGTTTTTGTTCTTACATGATGCTTTGTATCCAATCCTTGAATATTCAATTTTAATCAACAGAATTTATTGCTGTATATTAAAAGGACAACTCTAACATTTTAAGGTATGCTTTAACATCACAACCACAAGAGCAAATGCAAGCTGATAAGATCACATTGAACTTATAACCCTATTAGGACATGCTGCCAAGATCATGAAAAATAGATATAGCTCAGTCAATAGGCACCACCGATGAAGAATTGGTGCTTGTATATTTTTTCAACAAAATGCTATCATGTGTTCAAATTCATGATCTCTGTGAAAAAATAGCGTAGTTACCTCCTATTATTCTATCTTCTATCTGGTATTTTTTTGTCATTTTCTGTGTTGTACTTTGTCCTCAGTAGAGTCCTCACAGCATGATGCATTTTGTTCACATTTACATACGCTGTAAGAATTGTGCACTTGTACATAGTGTCATGTGAAAATTTTCCGTCAGGTAACACTCACCAGAGAAATATTTTCAACTTTTTCTCATTCTTTATTATAGTACACATAATTATGCTGTTTTGTTTCACAATATGAAGGAAAAGACCAGGGATCTCCTTGCAAATTTGGGATTAGAGAAGCTAATGACCTAAATATGCCAACAAAGGAAATTCACGCCTGTCACACTCTCTACTAACGCCTTGAGAAAAAAGAAACCCACTGTCTTTTCAATTTTCACAAAATCAAGATGTTGAAAACTTATTTTCTGTACAGATGGCAAAAAATCATTCTACAAAACATTTTTGAGATTTATAAAATTTATACCAAAGGTGCATTCTAGCGAAACATCTTTTGATGGGGCAAAAACTTGAACAAATGTGACCTTGGCAGTATACTTCAGCAAGTAGGCCTGCAAAATTGACTTGTTCTGTGTCACGAAGGAGAGCTATTTTTCTTCATAATTACTGTCAATTCAGCTGAACCCATAATACATTGTGTGTCAAAGTTGTTGTATCAGTACTTGGCTTTCCTCCATCAAAAGGATAATGAAATTGTTGCGGTCCTTGTGTGCTCTGGACAAAATCATGGCTTTGACATTGAGACATGGCCATCAAACATAAAATGTTGAGACACAGGCGAAAAAAAAAAAAATTGTGACAAAATCAACTGAACTATGTACCTGTTCTAAAGATATGTGTGAACGTGGCAATATGGTGTGCCAACAATACTGGAAGCCAAATTGAAAAGCATTAAACTTGCCCTTGTTTATCAATATTTATCTGCTTCAATGAGATTAAGTTACTCTCATTAGTACAATTTGTGTTGAGGAGAGCAGCTTTCAAAATGAATCCACGATGTCGTATGTTAAAATGCTTGTAAGTACTAGTTGTTTTGTTGGTCTCACTAATCGTGCTGTACAACCTTGAGTAGTGTAGTATACTTCAGGTTGTGTTTCTGAAGAAAACCTTCGTGATCAGTGTAGAAATTAGACTGAAAGATCCGTCGCTCGAGGGCGCTTTCTGCGCTCATCGCTCTTAAGAGGAGGGGAGCGTAGAGAGGGTCCTTGAGCGACGGGTCATTTCAGTCCATGTAGAAATGACTGCAGCTTGATCTTACCAGAATGATTAGTCACTGATGTGAAATGAAAGAGAAATCAACAAATGCAGGAAATCACAAATCATGTCTGGTGTCTCTGTGACGTGCCATGTTTCACGGAGTCTGTTCCGATCAGACAGTCTCATTTATTGAATGTTATAAATGTAGACTCCCATGGACTTTGTACAAGAATTTCATCTGCTTTGCAAAATAATGGCTTTCATGCAGCCAAGTGTCATCTCACATCTGAGACTTGTGAACTTGGGGGGATCGTATTGATTTGAAAAAATATTATTGCCTGTATTTTTTGTCAATGACAGGCATGCTGATAAGTGTCAGCACTATTAGGGATATTTCTCTATTAGGGAGAAATTCATATCAGATGTAGAGAAAAGAGGCAACTGAAGTACACCACCATACAAATATTTTTTTAAAAGCAAGATTATTTTAGCAACCCTTGTCCCCAGTCTTTAATCTTCATATTTGTACTTATAAATGTAATGTCAGTATATGAACAACAAACTTCTTGTCAAATGATTATTTTTCTCGTCAGTAACAAATAAAATCAGCATTTGTGTGCAAAGTAATCACTTGTCAATTGAATGGTCTTGAATGTTTGTTTTTGAATGCATGAGTTGGGCTGTAATGATTGTCGACTACATGTTCTGTATTTAAAGCTCCTTAAGCTGTATCTTCTGCATTGAATCCCTAAACTGTAATTTAATGCCAAGTATTTAGCATATCAACACAACCTATATGAGTATTATCTCTATCGTTATTGTTGAAAATTGTATTCAAGTCCGGACTAGAATTTATTTGTAGACAATAAACAATGATCACTACACACATACAAGCTGTGTTGACAAAAAGAATACTCGAAATTTCAGCATGACAAACGGATTAGGGTCAGACACGGTAGTTGATATACAGAAGTAGAATACTGAAAAACTTGCCACAAGTTACAGCTTATGACCCTTTAACTGTTTGCTCTTCAAATATTTACACTGCCCATCATGAGCCAGAAAAGTCATCGTGCATATATTTATTTCACTGTGGCACGTGCCCTGATGAAAAGTTTTGCAGTATTAGAGTTTGTAACATCCCTAATATGGTGAGATTTGGATTAGTCATTCATTGGTCTTCATATCGACATGTCCATGGACTTCCATTAGTCAATGTAAGTCCATAAGCCTGAACTACTTTTGTTTGAAAATGGTTGAAAGTTGATCTATTGTGATGAAATATACATGTACAGCAATGTTGCAGCTAGGACGTGCCTTTGTGACAATGTCCCCAAAACGGAACCCATTGTCTTGCATTCTCAAGCACCGCAGGTCACCTCCGGCGTAACTATGAGTCGATTGTGTTCAATGGGTGTAGGCTGCAAGTAATATCTGTTGTTGACGATGACCTTTGTTTTGAATGATTGTTTTGAGGCTTCTATTCATGTACTTTTGGAAAAGTGATTATAAGTAATGAAAATGCTGCACTAGATTATATTAACTTGTTTGTAGTCTGACTGAGCTCTGATTGGAGGCAGATATGGTACACTGCTACAATTGCCTTGATATTCAGGCATAGCTAATAGAATCTCACACCCCCAAGGACCTGGGATCAGATTTCTCACACGTTGGGGATATTTTGTCTCACACGAGCCGCAGGCGAGTGTGAGACAAAATATCCCCAACGAGTGTGAGAAATCTGATCCCAGGTCCTTGGTGTGTGAGATTATTTTTCTCACAGGACCACAAAATGCGTTAAATTCACATGGGGCACGTACAACATTATCAAAAATCGTGACAACTCTGTTGTCTGCCGCTGTACTTTGACCTGCTTACTTTGTAGTTCTAGTCCGTGTGTTACTCGTCGTGCCATTGGATAACATTTTGCGCATGGAACAAAACAGACTGCTTATCATCCAATCAGAGGTCGTGTAATATTTACTGCAGAGTGTGGGACGGTTTCTGAGAGTGTGGGATCGATTTTTCCCACACTCTTGATCCCGCACTCCCAGCGGCCAGGAATGTGAGAAATCGTTGTCCCAGTAGCTTATATTTTTTGTGAAGCTAAATTGTCATAATACAAACTTTGGTTGACAACTGATGCATGTTGTGCCCAAAATGTGCAAAATGTCCCCAAAATTAAACGAGAGTGGGGCACAGCATCACCTGGTTTAAGATTCCTGGCTGCTACACTGATGTATAGGCAATATCTGACATGGTAGTCTTGCAGTCTGCTATGTAGTGAAATTGCTTTACCAAATGCACTGTGAACTAATGTAGTATCATGCTGGAACTTTCAGGCACTCAAGGTATATAGTAACTACTCATGGTGAAGGAAATTTCAGGCATTCACGGCAATCAAGGGCTTATTGTCCTATATCATTGCCTAATATTCCAAAGCTAATTCTGTGAAAATCATTTACCAGGGTCTCATATGGATCATACTACATATAATTAAGGCTTATCAGATGATGGCTACATCTGTACTATCAAAAGAATGTTGACACCCACAGAGTAACACAACTACAAAGATGAATTTAAAGATTGTTTATTCAATATAATCATAAAAGATTGCAAATTTCACACAACATGGGTTTTTGCCTTCTCCTCAAATGTTTCAATGTCTATCGCAAATAGTTTGAGCATGTCCATTTCCATTGGATGCATGTGACCTGCAATAACCAATGAGTGGAGAGGGGCACCCATGTCCACAGAAGCTAACTCTTTCAAGGTTCCCACCGCCAGTTTCTGGTCATCAGCTCCGACTCTAGCCACGCCGACGCATATCGTATCTTCTGTGAATGCTGAGGAAAGATCATGAATGTGGGAGTAAATCAACTCCGAAAATGATTACAGCCAAGAAAGACGCAGAAGTTAAATTTGAGCTGGGAAGTGAAAGGTGAAGTGCTGGGCAAAGAGCTGTTAACGATCTCTGTGTCCTTCTATGCTTGTCTGGATCAGGGTTGTAGCCTAGCTCCACAAATGCTGTACACCTAGTTCATATATTATAGATAAATGCTTTTTGCATAAATTTCGACGAGCTAATGTGGGCGCAAACACAGCTACGGCCAGGAAGAATGAGCCTTGCTAGAATAGCAAGTAAAAGCCAAAACGGCGCAAACTGATGTCAATTGGTGTAGGTGTGGAACTTTAGTTACTTTTCTCCCATACATAGACCTAGGTGACCAACCTTAGTTCAGTTCAGATTATTCGAAGACTGTTTATTGCAGTATTAGTGATCCAAAGTCTTAGAGGCTAGGAGGGTAGCAGTTGATGTACAACTTTACAGTGAAACTGTCATCAGTGCACATCTCACAACAGAAATTACTGCAGCTCGCCATTTAGACTCGAGGGATGCTTTAAAGTTTCTGTGATAGTGACTGGCATACACCATACGGAGACTCCTTCACAGTTGGGTGCACATTTGTTGTACACTTAAACTCATGGCAGTAAATTGCATCAAAGCACATTCATATTCAAAGTTTGGACAAAAAGTAATTGCTCAGGATTCAACATGTAAAATTTGCCTGTGTTGTGCTCTCGTGCTGTGAGTGTAAAATAAACAGATGCCCTGCTATGAAGGAGTGTGTTTATGAGGTTTGCTATAATCTTACCTCATCTTGAAGTCACGGACAATTGTGGCAATTTCACATCAATTTTAAAATGTCCAAGCTATCTAAGTGACAAGCTGAGGTAATTTCTGCTATAGCATAATATGTAATGTTTTCATTGATTCATTTTTTGTCACAATTTGCCTCAATTTTGCCACGCTTACATCCTATTACTACCATTTATGAAAAACTAACCTAAATTTTGATCCCCTTCTTGTCTCTTTCTGTCAATGATTTCTAACAACTGGGACGCAGCCTCTTTCACAGCCATGTACCTCGGCGGTTCATATATTTTCCTTCCTCTGAAAAAAGCACAGAGAAATTAAATAAATGCACATGTCATGTCATATAACACAGGTTTGAATGGAATTTCTGTGTACTTTCTAACCAAGAGACTGTCTTGGAAAACAATTCAAAATCTTGGGAAAGTAGAGGCGACAACTCTACCGAACATATTCTTATTCTTCTCTTGCTTGATTTTCACTTACCTCATCATATTTTCTATTGATTGCTCTTTGACTTTGATGTCTAATAGACAGAGTGTATGAAAGCCAGCTTTCCTGTTGGTGGCTATCTTTTCATAATAACTGTCTGGCTTCCACGTGTCTGTCCAAAATACAATGGACACCGTCTCACCAAACCTGTACAACTGCAAGAAGAAATTTGATAGAGATGCAAAGTTAACAACTGTAGGAAACTAAAATTAATGCTTTTTCCATTCAATGTATGTAAGGAACGGTCGTATGAAAGTTCCACTCTGCTGCCTTGAAAATACTTCCATTCAGCAATAGCTGTTTAAAATGTAATAGTATCAACAGACTTGGAGAGATCATTCTAAAGATATTACCGCTTTAACAGCCGTTAATTACATAATTCACACACAACAATGAAAGGTATATCATTTCTAAATGGAAGTGTCATACCAAATGATAAACTGTACTACCAGTATACTGCAACTACTGTTCTTGCCAGAGAGGGCGCCATACGTGGATAAAACCTGATTGATCAATATGATTGTTGTTTTCACCAACAGGTACTAGTAGCATTTTAAAAACAACATTGCTATTGTGCATGTAAACATTGTTTACTTGATGCAACTAGTAATACATGGCTGTTGGTTATTACATTGTAAAAAAGTCCAAAACAAAAATATTGTCAAACCATACCATTGGTACCTCTTACCTCTATGGTCACACCAAAAGAATGGAGGGTATGTCAATTGAAATGGTTAGGGAATTTAGATGACAAAATTGATACCCATTCAACTCATGCTTCATCTAATACACTTGCAAACACGGACACATGCCGGTATGTGTATTTATGCACATCATAAATCTATTTTATTTCCAAAAGTCATGTGACATTGGTTCTTACTTGTAAACCACAGCATCCTACTGCATTCATTATGGATGCGTTGTGTATCACTTTATACGGGATGTCTTCTTGGATTGCTCTGAGTACAAGATCTGTATGAGTTGTGGCCCTGAATAAAATGATTTACAAAATTAAAGAAAAACAATCATAAAAACTGAACAGTGAACAGGTACAAGAAAAATTCATAAGATTAAGAAGAAAACACTTTCTTGGGGGGGGGGGAGGCTTTGAATAGTTTTGCCTCTTTAAGAATGTGCCTCACATCTTTCATATCAGCTTAAATGGCATTTTATGTCTGTAAAGGCCTGCAAAATTTCTGAGTACATATCATAATATATAATGGCAAGTCAAGACTCACCCAAAAGGATCCCCTACCACTAGAAATGCCACATCTTCAGTCTTGGCATCTCTGAAAATCTCATCTGATTCTTGTTCTACCATTTCTCGGTCTGCTAAAATCAACGAACGCCCATAATATTCTTCCTGAATGAAACAGAAGGAGTTAAATCTGTGTATGAATGATTTCTCAGCTTGAAACACTGTACAGACTTAAATTATTGCCTAATTGACCAAACAGCCTTTGCAAAAAAGTTGTCAGATGACCAGATGATGGCATAATATTCATAGATCTAACTAGTAATTCGTATAGCTCCATGACTTGTGCATGTGTGTATGGAAAAGAATGTGTGGGCTATGCTGCAGCACTTTATTTTCACATATTGACACTAATGAGAACATTATTTACGTGTACGTCAACAGAGACCAAAATAAACAAATAAAAGTAAAGGAATAAATAAACTTAGACAATCAAAAGGCTTCTTCAAACAACAGGGCAAGCAGCAAGGTAGCACACACATTCTTTTTATAGTTACCGATGGATCACGCGTACCCGCGTGGGCGAAGTCTTACCAGCGCATCTTTTCCAACGGTTAATATCGACGTGTAGGCTTCCAGATACACTGTTTTTGCATTTCTGACGACTTCGAGGCCTTTCACCGTTATATCCCTGGCGTCTCCGAGGCCAAGACCTACAAAGTACAGCATAGTCGCCGCCGGATATTACAGAGACGGTAAAATAATGAAAGCAGACGATCCCCACTACTTCCGGGGTCAGTGGCAAGTACTGTAAAAGGGTATCTTTAAAAATACTGTATTGCGACAGTGAATTTAATCATCCTTTTGCAAAAAACTATTGCAAAATTTCACAAACGTCCTAATTATCGATACCAGGTTTCTAATGTTTAATCTTTGTGAACATTTCTTTCTTTTATTGGACTGCTCACCACTTGCTTTGCAACTTTTGTGAGTGTCGCAAAACTTAACGTAACATGGCCGATGTTCCGACAAAGAGTGTTACTCTGTCAAATGGGACAAAAATACCGATATTAGGCCTTGGTAAGTATCATATTCAAAATATTTATATACTCAAAGCATTATCTTTATCGAAGGAACATGTAAATAACCTACATTGGATGTTTCATCTTCGCGACGAACTAAAACTGCGATGTTTATATGGCGGTATCCTGGGTCGTGATGATTGCATCCAATGATCCATTGTGATTGACCAGGACTAGCCGTGTAAAGGTGTTGAATGAGGGACAGCTGCATGCTGAAGCACATGCATATGTGGTAAGCTTTGCCTGCCATGCTCTTTACATTCAACAAACCATGAGCATGAGAGTCGAAGAGCATCAAATTGGCCTTTGTGCAAAACAGAGAGGATCCCAGGATCCAGAGGAGGGTGGTGGCCCTGCATACGATGCTGTGTGTTTCAGCATGGATGTTAAAAATAGATTTTTCTACATCCATGGTTCCGATGCACTCGCCTCACGAGTAATGCCGAGAACAGAAAGCATCGTACGCAGGGCAGGGGGGCTGTTTGCTGCGAATCTGTAGCCCTGCCACTCCCTGACTGTTCAGGGGAGTCCCCCATACAAACAGTCAGGGAATGGCAGGGCTACAGATACGCAGCAAGGGGACTGTCAGTGTTTGTACGGTCAATGAGGTTTAGTTTGAGCGTGAGATTCATCTTTATCCATGGGAAAGACTATAGTGTGAGCTTCAATATTTATGAAGTACATCACAGGCAATAGTGGAAATTAGTGAACACTGAGAGTATTTCGTGTTAATCAATAGTGACCCGGGAGTTGTTTATTCTAGAGTTGGGGATAGAGTAAACAAGAGACTCCAGGAAAGCTGTTTTAGTTAATTGTTATCCAAATGTTTTTCTCTTTTTTATCATCGCTAGGACCTTCTTCGTACATGTGGCAGTATACTCTTTGTGATTACATGGCCGTTCTGCATCCATGAGTAGATCAGCGTATATTATCGAGTTAGTTCATAGTTCAATCACCATCTTCACAGACTCCTTAATTAATCCATATTCCCGTGAAAAAATAGTTAATCTTGACTGGAACATTATTATAATCCTTGCAAAGCTGGCGAATATTTTTTTCTAACGTACTGTGGTTACATGGTTGGCGTGTTTCTGTCCAAAACATATGACCAATCCCCTCTGAACTTCAGTGTCACTGGCAATAAAGAGGGAAATCCGGCTACGACCATAAATTTGTTGATCCACATGTTACACGGATGGTCTACATGATGAAACCCTATTTCACCATAAAAGTATGACACCTTGAGTAATGATGGTAGAAAGTACAAAGATTACGATTAAGGTGGTATGTGGCTCGAAACTGAAAGACTTAAACTTTTGCTCAAACTTTCCTGAATGAAACTTTCAACCATTCTCTTACCAAACAAGATTAAAAATCAGGGTCACCATGCAAAATTTGGTAGCAGAAATACAAATACCTAAAATTTCCCGACATTTTAAATTCAAAATGGCCGCCATCCCCGTGTTAACTTGATGGGGAAAATAATTTTCAATTTTTGAAAAACTAAGACCGTGAAATCTTTTCTTACACCAAGAGCTTTAAATGAGCCCCCCACAAGTGGTAGATCAGAATAGAATTGATAAAATTGGAAAGCCTGAATATCTATCCCCGAGGCGCGTTCTACCTTAAGGAGTTACCTGTGAAGTACAGGTATAGTAAATTACGAGCTAGAGCATTATGCAGTTATGAATTGCTGCATCATATGGACAGTACTGTATGTATGTGAAGTAGTTGCTTACCCTTCAAAGCAATATACAGTTTTCAGAGACAGTATGCCAAGAATACACGTCAGTATATGATATTCCTGTGTCCATACATTTTATCCTGAGTAACAATACCACATAATATCAATACTTCTTATATTAGATATTTCCAATACTTGTAACACTTTCCAAGTACCTTACATGTATTGGTTGAAGTTTTTTGTTGTCTACATTCTGTTCTGAGTCAGCTTTTTCAATTCTTGCCCGGTAGCCTATTAAATGAGTTGCTATGGCTAAAGGGTTTAAAGCCCCAATAGCTGCAAATTTTGTGCATTATGTTCATGATTTTATTTTCAAATCAAAGTTTGTTCATATAAATAAATATGCTAACTGAAGAACATGTATAGAAGTATCACTGTTCGCTGATTGGGACCATGTCTATGCGTTTTAACAGGTTAAATAATCAATGGGTGCTGCACTCATAAAATGGCACCTCCATGGAAAAGTACCAAAAAATGCAGTATTTCCTGCACATACGCATCGTGATCATTAAAGAAACAAACATGATGCCATTACTTGAATGCACAACACGATGGCCAACATTTTCTTGTTGTAATTTTCATTTTCTGTATCACCTGGTTAGTTTTTGAAAAAATGTTTGAATTTACATGCCACTTTCTACACTTTATGACAGTGTTATACACTTTTTCAGTCTTCAATGGGTCTTATTCAAAGAAAACTCTTGGAAAACTGGGGATATTTTGAGATCCGTTTGTTACACATTTGCAGCTATTGGGGCTTTAAGAAAATTTTATGACATGGAAATCACTCTTCTCTGATTAAGGAACATCCCATGAAGGCGGGTACTGCCACTCAGCTGTGGTGTACGCTCTCAAAGACTGTGGATACAGACACATTGACACTGCCAAGAGATACCGATGTGAAGATGCTCTGAAAAAAGCCATCGAAGAGAGCGGCGTAAAGAGAGAAGACATCTTCATTACATCCAAACTATGGAATGCAGAGTTAGGACATGGGGCGACCAAAGCTGCTTGCCAGAGATCATTAGAAAGTCTAGGAGTGACTTATCTAGGTAATTTTGTGTTGATATATTCAAGTATCAGGATCACATGATCTGAGTGTGTCTTCTACTAGCGTGTCACTAACATCAACCATTAGGAAGGAACTGTAAAGAAATTTACTTTTTCTTTGAATTATTTTGCTAAAAACAAAATATAGAATATACACCAACTTTACCAACCGCACCCAAGGCAACCCTGACTGGTCGGACGTGAAAGCCAGTCAACTGGTTCAAGAAGTCAGGACACCTGGTGCTGACAGCTGGACCCAAAATCACACTTGTCTTTGTAACTTTAGCATACTTTAGATGCAAGATGCAACTTCTTGTGCTGTTTCATTTGATTGACATATATTTTGTAGGGTTTTCATTGATCAAACCAGTCTGAACGGTTAGCACGTACAAGTGCAGTTGTACTTGATGATTGTGCCCATTCATGTCGTTGAGGGCGCCCAGTCCCACAGAGTCCATTCAATGTACTTGTGTTTACTTTTCACACAACAGATCTGTATTTGATTCATTGGCCTACGTGTCCACCTGGAACACCGGATGAGAAATCACTGCGGATAGAGACATGGAAAGCCATGGAGGAACTCTATAAGGATGGTAAGAGTGAAAATTTTTCAGACTCCATTACAATGTTCATTTGTCTCCTATGAATCACCTTTACAGGTATGGCTTTGTCATGAGAAAACAGCTGCTTTTACCAAAACTAGGTGGTGAAATGTACAATGCATATGTATATATGTGCTCAACCGTCCGATTGGTGTCAAACTCATACTGTATGTACATGCATAGATGCAGTTTAAAGTGAAACTTAAACTTGTAAAACAAAGGTTGATTACAAGACACTTGTCAAGAGACAGCAAGAATGTATCATGTTTTTGCTCGCAATGAAATATTAATTGTTGTTAATTTATAAACCAGTAATGAGGCACCCTCTACTATTAACACAAGTACATGTACTGTTCCTGTTTATGTGTCAACCTGTATAATAGAATTTGTTTTTGTAAGAGATAGATTTTTGCAAATAAACTCATGATCAGCACACTTGTTCAATTTCTGAATATTTCACTTTGATTACCAGTTAGTTCACACTACGGTACATGACAGGGGTGAGCAAATACGTTCATTTTGTGTGGCATGAAAACCAGTGTTAGTGGTTTCCCAGCCAAAAGTTAAGTAGAATGTTTAACATACACCTTCATTACGGTTGTAGACTCATTGACTTACCAGTAATACTGAAACAGTTTGGTTGACACAGACAACAGACCACTGGATTGGCCAATGAATCTCTGCCATTATACAGACAACAGATCACTGGATTGGTCAATGGCTCTCTGCCACGACACAGATAACAGAGCACTGGATTGGCCAATGAATCTCTGCCATTGATAAGCGTGCCTTCAGAGGGCTTAGCTTAGTATACAGTACATGTATGCTTCAATATATCTGGTAAAAGTCTGGCTTGCATGTTACTGTACCATTTTATTTCTATACTCATACTACTATACAGTGTTTTCATGTTTGACTTTCCAGAGCTTTCATGCACAGAACGCTGTTACTTCTATTTCCCACTGGAGCTGTATGAATTCTTTTATAATATTATTCCTAACTTTGTATTATCAAGATTCGATGATATACAGAAATTCAAGCACACCATTAAAGTAAATGTCTTTACTGTATACAGGACTATGTAGGGCTATTGGCGTCAGCAACTTTGAAATTGAACATCTTGAAGAACTGAAGGAAGTCTGGACAGTAGCACCTCATGTCAACCAGGTATAGTCAGATATGGGATAGCTTGGCTTGCTTTCTGTGCTATATACTTTGTAAATAGCTGTTTCTCTCTCATACTGTGTCTGACTTGTCCCGACCTTAGGTACAGAAATATAAAGCTTGGACTTAAATACATGGCCATCAACCCTTCACTTGTTGTGGATGCATGTACTCTAACTGATATAATACAACAAAGAAGCTAATGAAGTGGTACATTATGAAGTTATAAATTCATAATTAAAAAATGAATGACTATTTTAATACAGAAAAATTAGTTAATATTTCATAAGCTTACAGCTGCAGTAATTTAAGTAAAAATGAGCAAGTCTGTGGTATTTACTTGTTGAAAGTGAAGTTTACAAGGTACCAGGACAGTGTTAAAGTTTTGTTTTAATATTGCCCTGGTGATGATCTTTGACCTTTGCTTTTTTCCCGCCAGATTGAGCATCACATTTACTACAGACCAGTTGAACTGATTCAGTATTGTCGCAACAACAACATCTGTGTTGAGGTGAGTGCATACAAACACTGTGTATGGTACATTCGATGGCCTTTGTCAACCATATATTATCAATGTTGATCTGTGCAAAGACTTTTTCCATATCTACAATGACTTACAAGGGGAATTAGTTATTCAACACTGAAGTGAAAAATGCTTTTGTTGTCTGTTTATTAGTAACAATCAGTGACCAGCTATTACAGACAGTGTGCCCTCTAACTCATCCAATATTTCTAGTTTCCTTGAGACAATTTTAAAAATATCTTGACGTTTCTGTACATCACCCCAACACTGGTATATAAATTATAGTATATGCTTTCCTACTATGATTTCAAAATGGAAGCTGTACTTTGAAGTTCATCAGAGTTTTACAGGATTTTGCTGTTGTAAAATATCTATTTACGTCATTCTCTTCATTGTAGAATTATTCACTAATTTTCAGGGAAATCATGTCCAGTCAGGTTAAAGTTATACAGTCACCTGTAATCTAAATATCCCCATATATGGTCAAAGGGGTGTTCCTTGGTATTCAAAATGCCCATGTGAAGGCACTGTTTTTTAAAAGCAGCCACCTGCTTAAAATCTGCGATTGGTTAGATTTTCTCTTTCCATGGTAATCGTGGCAAAATTGAACAGGTGACAGTATATCTCAGAGTTATGACGGTGAGCATGTTATTCTGTTCAGTTTTGCAGCATGTAATGATGTCATTGCATGCATGTACGTGTTGCTGGCTCAATACAGGCCCATCCAACCCACCACATAACATTGATTAAGGCAGTGTGTGCCTCAAAACTGAAAGACCTTTTTCTCAAACTTTTCTTGATGAAACTTTCAATCGTTCTTTTGCTGTATCAAGAATAAAAGTCTGGGGTCACCATGCAAAGTTTGGCACTAGAAAAACAAATTACCTAACATTTACCAATATTTGAAATTCAAAATGGCCACCATCCCTGTGTTAACTGTATAAGGCAAAATAAAGTTTTCAAGTTTCAAAAAACTAAGATAGTGAAAATTTTTCTTATTCCAAGAGCTTCAAAACAATTTCCCACAAGTGGTACACCAGAAACGTATTGTATAAATTTGAGTGTCTGAATATCTGTCTCCGAGATGCATTCTACCTTAAGCAGTGTAGTACTAAGTAAGCTAATGAGCAAATTATTTCCATTTTTCAGGGCTATTGTCCTTTGTCAAAGGGTCTTGCTCTAGATGATGCCATTGTGAAAGAATTATCGGTGAAGTATCAGAGGACTGCATCCCAAATTCTGATACGCTGGAATATACAGGTATGTCATTATGCAAGGTGTTGCTGAACATCCCTGTATTGCCCTGTGAAATGGAAGAATCCCTGCAGTTTGTGTTGACTTTGAGCCGCTTGATTCTATTTTATAGGTTTTTATAAAAGGGTTTAAGTGTGTCATGGTTAACATTAAGAGTCCTATGTTAGAAACGGGGAAACTTGCTCAGACAATCATTGATTTGTTCAAATTGTATATAGTGTATACATGTAATTGTAGCCATTCTCTTTAAAATGATGGATATACAGTGAAACCTGTCTAAACCAAAACCTGTCTGAACTGAACCCTTTTCCTAGTCCCATTCCAATAGAACTCTATGTTAAAAGGACCTCTATAAACCAAACACATCTCTAAACTGAACAATTTTCTCAGTCCCTAAATGGTTCACTTAAGACAGGTTTTACTGTACCTCTAAAAATTTTCTTTGTTTACATGTAGCTGCATGGCCTCTGTCAATACCGATTTACTGGTATTTAACAAAAGTCACCCACAATTTAGTTTCAAAAGATAATGTTTGATCTAATCCCATGTTCAAATCTAATATAGAGCTACATACATGTGTATACATGACTTATGATTGTAAATTATATCATTTTACATGTGGAACTTATGAGTTATACACGTGTGTGGGAGAAATTTTAGAATGATTTTACATGTGAAATTGAAAAAAAATATATAATTATGCACAACTAGGTAACCTCTTCTTCCATCATCTGCAATCATATTATTCGATACAATATTCTGTAAAAGGAATGCAAAAAAGTTACCTTTCGCGTTGAATCTCTAGACTATACACCACAGGAAAATAAAAAATTATATTTACACTGTACACAAACTTGAAGTCATCCCATTATGTATTGGCTGATTAATATATGAACCATTTATTTAGCTTAGAGATGGGAATGATGGTTTTTAAAAGGATATCTTACCAGATGTTTGTAAATGCCATACTGGTGGGAATGATGGTTCAATATAACAAGGGTATATTACCAAAAATTATCTTTCAGAATGAAATCATTACTATACCAAAATCTACAAAAGAGGAGAGGGTCCGTGAAAATTCTCAGGTTGGTTCTACCTCAATTCTTTCCTGTACTCTCCCTTGCAAGTGTATTTTGTTTGCTGTGCATACAGCTGTGTTTAGAAGTTCAAAGAAGAATATGTGATTTATAGAATGTCAAATATGAGAGTGCTTAGTGTACATGTATTTCAGTAATCAAGTTTTTGTTCTTTACATGTGACCTTTGACTCTTGACACACTTATCTCTTAATGTCAGGATTGAGTTGGCCAGATTGTGTGGCTGTGTTAAATTTTCGAAAATATAACTGAAATTGATTGAAAAATCCATCTGCCATATTTTGTATAGAATATTTTTGTCTGTTACAGAGATGGTCAATAAATACTAATGATCAAATGATTAAATTCTGATTTAAATGATTTAACTTCTGATTTAAGTGATTTAATTTCTCCAACAGGTGTTTGATTTTCATCTTTCCGAGGAAGACATGGAGACTCTGAACGACATACACAGAACACGGACTGTAAAGCTGTGCTCTTGTAGCCAGGAAAAACTGAAATATGAGAGAAGATGCCTAGAAATGACAGGATGATAGCGTGACAAATGGATGTCTTCTTAATATTTGGTGCTAGAGATGTGGGGCTGCGGGCAGCCTCTCTTGTAAGGTTATCTTTCTTTGGTCTGTTTCTTTTCATTTCAAACCGATATGTGAATTTGTTCACCAGGTGCATAAAATTCAACTACAGTGGTATTATCATAAAATTCCTAAATGAAGTTGCAGCTTCTATAAGGAAATCTTTTTAAACCTTTCCTTGTGAACAAGTCAAAATATTACATGTGACTGCCTTTATTTACATATCTTCAAACATGCTGCAGGTCAGCTTCTGATGTTCACCAGATTTCCAGCCCTCATTAGAGAATATCTCCATATTCCTGTAAACTCATCACTAGAAACTATTAATAACATGGCTAAACTTTTGGTCCATTCTATTTGTGCTATATCAGGAAAAATGTTTCTTCAGAGAGTTGCAGTATACTGTCTGCTGTTGAAGTCTGATCAAATTTTAATGATTTTACCAGTGTAGGTGCAACTTTAAATATTCCCACTTTAGATCTTTTCAGAATGAACTGAAGGCCACAATAATAACTACCAGCATTATTTCAGCATATGTATTTATTATCAAGTTTTATTCATCAATTTTTATCCAACAAACATATTTTGACCAGAATTTTTCTGCATTTAAATGGGTAAAGAGTACATTTGGAAAACAGACTTTCAAAAGGTTTGTAATTGTCTGTTCCAATTATCAGATTTCTTGCCAAGTGTGGATGTAGGCTGTCCAAAAATCGGTGCTGGTTGTTGGCATTTCGCAAGAATTTTAATGTGTCAATCATGTTCCAAATTGTGGAGTAAAAAGTACATGTTTTAGAAATACACAGGCTCTATTAAGGAGCTGGCACCACTTCATTTACTTGCCGAGTAGAATGGTAAACTGTCTACATGATATTGAAACCATAAAAGTCCCTAATAATAGCCTTATAAAAAAATGAAATGTGATAGGCCTATAAATAACATGCAGTGAAAACGTTTATAATAACTAATGACCTATTTACATGTACTTAGCTTTATAATGGTTGCTCTATTCATCATGGATTTAGCATTTGGAATTAATTGTAGTGCAGTAGAAAGTATCAGTTTGCTCTACATTTCTAATTTTCATTGAGAAATAATCTATGATGTTTTTCATGTGTTCTCTAGTGAGTTTGCACCATTGTGGATTTAAAAAATGTCCTCCACTATGCACACGTATGAAAATGTACAAAATATTAAGTCTTACGAATTTCAATATTTTACTCCATTTGGGACCAATTTTATTACAACAACCTATTTTGGTTGCGATTGAGAGAGATTTTCAATTTTTTAATCTTTTCATAACTCAGGTTATATTTACCAACGAATGGTGGCTGTATCTGTACAGCAATATACAAATAGCTGTTGCATTATTCATATTTTAATTTTTGCTTTACATGTCAATAGAGGGGTCAGAGGTTCCAGAGTATCCAGTGGGACTTTAAAAGCAAAAGCGTAACAGAGAGTAGCAATGCATGTATTTGTGTGTTTGTGTTTATGTGTGTGTTTTGATATGCAGGCGTCACATGATGTTATGTTTCATAGAGTGTCTTAAACCACTGCAAAAGTGGCCAGCCTGCGTAATTATACATATTTACCTGTTTTGGACCATCGTTATAGAATATCTGCGAACAAGTGAATGAATGACTTGTTCAAATCTTACGATTTACCCAAAACTTCTCACAGTTCATTTGTCATCATGTCTTGGTTCCATAGAGTGTTACAACTTTGCAACCATACTGCTGTTGAATAAAGCTGTCCGATGGACATACCATGATAAAGAAATTTACAACCAAAGATGTGTACAGGAGTGCTTCACATAATTCCAACTCATTTTAATGGACATCTAATACATTATGTTATAATGCCATCACTGGTGACTTTAAGGTAATTCACCACCATGGTTTGTCCCAAATCCATTGTTTTCTATGGTAAAGTTGGACCTGTATACAGGGAACTGGGGTGAAAGGGTTAAGGTAATTCACGCCTCAAAAGTGACAGACTTAAACTTTTGCTCTAACTTTCTTCAAGCACACTTTCAACCATTTTCTTTCAAAATCAAGAATAAAATTGGGATCACTGTGCAAATTAAGTACTAAAGAAACAAATAAACAACATTTTATGATATTTGAAATTCAAAATGGCCACCATTCCCGTGTTATCTCTATGAGGGAATGTAAAATTCCTGATTTTCACAAAACTAAATTGGTGAAAAGTTTATTTAGCCTACAAGCTTCAAAATGACCCCCCACAAGTGGTAGTTTGAAGGTTTGAGAGTCCGAATATCTGTCCCCGGAGTGCATTCTTCCTTAATCATAAGTCTGTGAAAGTTACATGAATTATGTATTCAAATCCAATACTTTGCCAATAGAAACAAAATCTTTCATGGTGTTTAGCGTTGTGACTTTCTGAAAAAGATTGCTTTTTATATAAAGACTTACTTCTGACACAGTTGTTTTATCATGAAACTTATTAATATTTTTTGTATTTAAATATCCTAAACATATTTATCAATAATTATAATATTTTTTGTCAATAAAATTGTATCAAAATATGCTTCCATTATCTTAGTCTCCTTTGGTTTGAGATGAACAACACAAAGTGTTACAAAGTGGCTGTTGTCTGTATTCCATCTAACTGGCCTGCTTGCCTTTCCTTTTCAAAAACAAAATGTGATCTATGTCCAGAAACTGAACCAGCTTATCCCTCTCAGATCACGAAGTAACAAACAGTGTATTAATTTCAAACATATCATGTGGTATTTCAATTTACTTTATGCCCTCACATTTCTCATTCATGTTTGCAAATATCAATGAGATATTTTTCAAATGTCAGATCGGAAATGGTGTGAAATGAAAAAAAAAACTGTGTTTATGCCTTTTATTCCAAGATGTTCAGTGAAAATGTATAACCTCTTCATCACCATGGTTTAGCCCAAAACCATCTTTGTCAATGGTGATTGTGGACCTATTTACAGGGAATAGGGGTGAAGTGGTTAAATGTAGCTCATTCAGTCACATAATTACATTATATCTCGCTAGTACTCCTCGAAGTTCTATTCTGTGATACATTCTCTTGCCAAATATTAAACTGGGGAGAGTTCAAGCGGTTGATCCGGGCCTCATAGTAACTTCCTGGTTTGAACACAGGTGCTGTGGCCACTTCCGCTCCACCCCCATCTCCGAATGACCTAGTCCAACTTTCACCATGGTAAACAATACGGTGAATCAAACTTTTACTGCGAATGGGGTACACTAGAAGAATGATCGTATAGTTAGTTAGTTAGTTAGTTTATTATAGTGACATGAGGTCAAAATTACAGACTAGTATTCTTTAAAGCAAAAGTAACAATGTGAATAGGGAAACCTCCCAGCCCAATGAACTCATATGTCACTTTGAAGACAAAAACAGAGGAAAAAAACGGTTGTACAATACACAATAGCAAAGGTATAAATTACGCTAAGTGAGCCTATACAAACTTTCTTTTCTTCGAAGAAATGCTTTTTCAATGTATTTTTCTGTGTTTCTAACATTAGTTTGTTGAAATATTAGCTTTAACTTTATTTTGTTGAAATATTAGCTTTAACTTTTTTTCTGAAATATAACTAACTTGAACTTCTGTAAGACATTTCATATAAGCTGACCTTAAATAATCATATAATGCACAATGCAATAGAAAGTGAGTCTCGTTTTCAATAGAATTACTCTGACAAAATTCACAAAGCCTTCTATCTAAACTCTCGTGACGAAATCTTCCACTTTCGATCCTAAGAGGCAATACACCGGCACGAATTTGTGACGTCAACGACAGCTGTCGACGTGACAGATTCAATGTAACAAAGCTTTCTGCTCCATAATGAGATTTAAATAAAATATAGGTACATAACTTAGCTTTTTGTCTAGCATTTTCTAGCCAATCAGACTCAAGAATTGAGAACAACTCTCTTGTAACCATGGAAATATCAATGTACAATAGGTTCTCCACATCTAACTTTAATTTAAAATATCAAAAATCTTACATATCTCATTTGACCATTTATTGTAATCATTTAGGGTAAAGTCCCACAAGAAAACCCTTTTTGTAAGTCTTTGTTCATCCATGGCAAGAAGTCTATTCCAATAACGAACCACATTAACAAGTCTGCGATTTCTACAAGAGTTCCAACCCCTATCACCTGTAATTGCATGAGTTGGTGTAAACCTATGAACTCCCAAATAAAATCTCAAGGCACGGTTTTGGACTACATCACATTTACCATGTTTTCCAAAGCCCCAGAAGAACAGTCGTCAAGAACAGGGGTAACGCATGCATGATATAATTTTGTGTAAGATTCAAAACCAAAGTTTTTCAAAACTTTCACTTTTGAATTCAAAGCATCCAGTGCTCTATTAGCAGCTTGAGACAAAGCCGCAGAAGTTTCAGAAAAGCGCAGATCTATCAACATAATCAAAGGCTTTCTTTAAATCTATAAAAGTAGCAAAGGTAGAAAGACTATTTGATAATCTATTTCTGATAATGGAAGTCAGGGAAAAAATGTGATCTTCACACGATCTGTCACTTCGAAACCCGTTCTGTTCATTTACCAAAATATTCTCCTTAGGGACTGGACATAAATTACAGGGGGGGGGGCGGTGTTTTTCGAAACACTGCTGCATCAAAAATAGTGACCCTTCAAAAGTACATGCACAAAAATTAGTGACCCTCCCCCTTATCCGTGCATGAAAATAAGTGACCCTCCCCTGTTACTCAATACCCCCCCAAACAAACCCGCAATGTGTTCAAGACCTCCTTCTGACTTGCTATACTTTTTAAGTCCCCTCCCAAAAGGAAGGCAAAATGCGGCCGATATAACGCTTTGTCCTAAAAATATCAAATCATATGTGTGTGATAATTCATGTAAATATATTTTGCAGTGCATGCATGTACAAAAAATGTAATTTTTAGATTTCATCAATAATGTCGATTCACTATGCACGGCAGCCTATGATGAAACTATGAATATTTTTTTTCCAATACAAAACTAGGTAAATCTGTGCATCTATGTACACCTAATTATCAGTATTAATTATTAGTATTAATGTTCATGATTAGACTAGAGTGGTTTCAAGTCCATGGTCGTGCAAGAAATTTGATTTTGGAATTTCACCGAATGTTGATTCTCTACACATTGTAGGCTATGAGGAAACTACAAATAACTCATAGGTTATCCGATCCTAAATTGTTACTCAAAAGTTGTTCGACCTGAAGCTTCCAGTTGTTATTGATGACATTTTGCACTATTCTGAATAGTTTGTATTCTGTCAATGTCCTAAAAAAATGAAAAATGTACATACAGCTTCATGAACATTTGACACCGACCTATACCCAATGTATTGTCAATGGGAGAATGATATCAAATAAGTGATCTCCCAAATTGTTATTGAAAGCGTCATTATAGGGGACAGTGTATATGTACAATAGAGGAGTTGGATAAGTAGAAATCATGACAACTTTAATCAATGTCGCTGCTTTGATCATCAATACATTGTTTTATTATACCCTTAAGCTTGCGCCCGAAGGGCGCAAAAAATGGAAATGACAGAAACTGAAAGTGCCAGGAGGTATTTTTTCTTTTTTCAGTATTCCATGTTCTTTAATACGTGCACATGCAATTTCAGCTTTGATGCATAAAAAAGGTGACCCTCCCCCATAGGCTTGCACAAAATTTTATGACCCTTCAAAAATGCTTGCGCGAAAAATGGCGACCCACCCCCCAAAAACACCGGCCCACCCCCCCCTGTAATTTGTGTCCATTCTCCTTATCAAAATACTTTACAATTCTGTTATTTAATATTGAGCTATATAATTTCGCTATAACTGATTGCAGGCTTATAGTTTAGAGAAAGTATATTACATAAATTTGCACCCGAGTTTGTTTTCTAACGTTATTGTTGGTTACAAGGAGACAATACTTATGTATGATATGAATATGTGATGTTATGTGTTGCTATATTCCTGGAGATAGATGAAAATGGAAAGACTTTGTATCAAAGGGGTGGTCAACTGTATGTTCCCATATACATCTTTAAAGACTCATCTCTTACAAGGTCTTCTCTTCAATTTTGCTTCTGGGTCACTTCGATCGACACTGTCTTTGTGTTTCCCGCCAAGACGGGACTGATACGAACATCTACAATGGAATGATTGTCAAGGGAGGGCTTCTACCAAGTCTATGAGAGGCAGACCTAGATTTCAAATTGCTAAATTACACGCTTATAACCTACTATCATAAAGTTTTTTAGAGGTTAAAGTTGAATCAGACTAAGGGAAATAAGTTGACGGATTAAAAATTCACCGATTGCAGTATAAACAAACTGTATACCAACTTAATACATTTATAAATCATTCAATTGTTTTCAACATGTCTATAGTTTAAAATTCCTGGACAATTATTAAACTGACGGTAATTGTCCATATAAGAACATCAGTTCAATATTATAATGACCTGTCTTTCAGCTGTGTATGTTTGGAACATAAGCTTATAATTCAGAGAATCTGAATGGTTCTACGAAAACACAACATTGTTTTCAAATGCCATTTTT